>NC_133366.1:39314250-39460685 GCF_049309525.1 Garra rufa | reverse complement strand
AACATTGGCAAGAAGTGCGTTTATTCTTTGCACACTATTTTGTAAATGTGCCCGTGTGTCCTTATGGCGGAGGCTACTGCGCATGACTGACTGCTCGTGTGAAGTAGGCCTGGCCTAAATGTTTTCATCCTGTTCGAAACCGAAATTGTGCTCGAACAGCGGCCGATTGAAGGTAAAAGAAGACGAGAAGTCTAATAAGTTGCTAATGTATATAGCGTTACGACCACCAAGAGAACACGCAAATTAAAAGTCTGCCGGTTTTGCGGCGGTCAGGAGGAGCTTCCGTTACGCCTCGCGTGTCACTAGGCCCGCTGACCCACATTCGGGAGACCGCTCGAGGAAGTGCGCGCATGAAATTCAGCGTTGCATTTCTCATTATTGCACCGATTATTCATCGCAGCGCTGCATTGTGATATCTGTGCCGAAGGAGCTTATATCTGCAAGGGAACCTGTGTGGATGTATGAGTGTGTTTTTCGGTAGGTACCAAATATGTTTATGTTGATAAAGGCGGTAGTTCCGCAATACATGCAAGAAAACCCAAAGAGAGTGTTACAATTTTGTTAAGAAGTATTGAAAAGTTGTACTATCGCTTTAAAATTAGATATAACTGTTTATGCACTGAGGTGACATTTGATTTTCCCTAACGTCATATTCGTTTGGTTTAGTTAGGATGTTTTCCCATAACGTCAGTGTCCTTGTTAGGAGGCTTTGACTGATGTAAATGAATGATCGGTATGTTTATTGTAACAGCTGTTGTGGTTACAATTTACATGTAATTATTGGGTTGAACTGGAATCATGAGCATAATTTTTGAGGATTGAGATGCCTTTTTAACTTCCATGCTTTGAAATGCACTTCATTAGAGGCTTTTAAATTCCGTAATGACTGTTTGGTTTGGTGCAGAAAACTGACTTTTTGAACCACAACTAATAGAAAATGTACTAGAAGTTTGAATATATCTTATAATTTTTATAAAGAAGACTGTTTATGTTGAGTAAGCGGTCTTGGGGCCCCAAGTTCTGTGTCCGTCAATTAACCTTTTACCTCTGACTGTAGCAAGAGGGGTCTAACTGATTCACAGAAACTATATTAAACTGCACTGTTGATTCACCAGTTTGTTATCTACTGTTTTGTGTCTACAGGCTTTCACGTTGGCTGGTCCTCTTCACCAATGTCTTCCCAATGCGTCACGTTTTTAACACCAGACTGATCCATGAGACGGCCCTATCATGAGCTCCAGAGACAGGTAGAGCTGAAACAGTATTAATATACACTATCGTTCAAAAGACTGGATTTGGTAAGATTTGTAATGTTAAAAAAAAGACTCAAATCATACTTAGCAAGGCAAAATTTTGTGATTAAAGTACAGTAAAAATAGTAACATTGTGAAATATTATTAGAGTTTAAAATAACAGTTTGCTATTTTAATATATTTTAAAATGTAATTTATTCCTGTGATGGAAAAGCTGAATTGTC
The DNA here is from genome assembly GCF_049309525.1 of Garra rufa. Taxonomy (NCBI): domain Eukaryota; kingdom Metazoa; phylum Chordata; class Actinopteri; order Cypriniformes; family Cyprinidae; genus Garra; species Garra rufa. The sequence continues at coordinate 39,459,208 of NC_133366.1, read as the reverse complement.
AGCCATTACTCCAGTTTTTAGTGTCACATGATCCTTCGGAAATCATTCTAAAACGCTGAATGAGCACACAAGAAACATTTTTTTTTTCTTTTTTTTTAAAAAGCATTTTAGAAAAACATTTTCTAAAAATGATTTTGCTGCATAATGTGATACCAGGATTCTTTGATGAATAGAAAGTTCAAAAGAACAAGATTCATTTGAAATGAAAGTTTAAAAATATTTACTGTATTCCCTTTTAATTAAGTGAATAAAATTATTAGTTTGAAAAAAATTACATTCAAAGAATGTAAGCATTTAAATTGAAAAAAATCTTTAATTTATATAGATTATTATGATCTAATTCATTGTTGAATTATAGTATTAATTTATTTTAAAATAGTCTTACTGACCCCAGACTATTAAATGGTAGCAAACTCGATAGAAAATGTGTTGTTTTTTTTTGTGTAGATTTGTAGTTTCTTATGCTCGTCATAGTTTTTAGAAATCATTCTGATATGCTGATTTATTATCAATGTTGGAAAATGGAAACACTTGTGCTGCTTTTTTTTTTGGAACCTGCAATTCCTTTTCTATTTTTTATTTATACAAAATAGAAATCTTAACTAACAATATATGCATTTACTATCACTTCTTAATCCTTGCTGAATAAAAGTAATGAAAAAAAGGAACTGACCCCAAACTTGTATTGTTACAAAATATATCTATTTTAAATGAATGCTGTTATTTTTAATGTTTTATTCATCAAAGTACCTAGAAAAAAGTATCACAGGTTCCAAAAAAAAAATATTAAGCTGCACAGCTGTTTCCAACATTGATAATAATATCAACATATTACAATGATTTCTGATTCTAAAAATTCAGCTGTGCATCACAGGAATAAATTCTATTCTAAAGTATATTAAAATAGAAATTCACTATTTTAAATTGCAATAATATTTCATAATATTACAGTTTTTATGTATTTTTAATCAAATTGATGAGCAGGAAAGACTTTAAAAAACATTCAAAAACATACTGATGCCAAACTTTTGAACAGCAGTGTATGAATTCATGCATGCATATGTCAACATCCTGCTTATAAAAATGTAATTACAATTTTATATTCATCCATGCATTTTCAGTAGCCCACATTTTGCATTTGCATATTAAAGAGAGTACAGTAGGTAGTTTGTCTTTGGCCTTAGTTTATTTTTAGAAGGATAGGCTTCTCTGTTTCTCTCTCTCTCTCTGTAGTTATGTGCGAAAAACAAAAACAAAGAATTCTAAATCACATAGACGTGATTGTATTACAGAAAATAAAAAGGTTTTCCATAGCAAAGAGAATAAATGTATGTCCTATTTTAGGGACGATGGTAGTGTTTTTGATGGGCTGATGGAGGAAGATGAGAAAGATAAGGCAAAACGGTGAGTTAAATTGCTGTTTTTGGTCGTTCTGTTGGATAACAGATCATAGACATAGTTGTCTTAATGAAATGGTCCCAACTTATAGAATAGGACAAGCATGTTTGTTTTACTCGTAGACTGTAACGAGTATTTGTATGTGATGGGGTTCTTGCATCATAGAGTATTGCATACCAGTGCTAATAAAGCACAAGCATTTTTTTCAAGCAGTTGACAGTTTTTCGAAATCTAAACAAGGTATCTTAAAGGATTACTGTTGCCAAAATGCAACCTGGGCTGTTTTTTTTACTGTAAACGAGACAAACTTATATCTAAAAGCATAATTACGACAAACGAGCCGTTTTTGAGATTGACCGTGATTTAGTTTTGTGGTCAGTGGCCGGTGAATGGGAGTACTAGGGGCATACATTTGAGCGCATCAAAATCGATATTTTTACAACACTAACAAGGCTCGACACACCATGACACTTTGCTCGAAGTATCGCCTGGGTCTCTACACATGAACTCCAGCATTGAGAACATTGTTTGTGTACACAGAGTTTACTAAAAAGAAAGTTTTTGAACAACTCACTTACACTGTTTGGGTTTCCGCTCGCAGCCATCTTGCCAGTCAAGAGGTGTCGATCTCAGAATGCGAATGAATGGACTCCATAGGACGAAATATTAGGCTTATATGAGGCTCTTTTTACAACTAGAAGTTTAATATTGTTTTTCACTTGCGACAAAACAATGAATTAGCCGTGCATTTATATGGAAATATGCTTTAGGAGCTATCCATCCTCGCATTCTGAGATCGACACCTCTTAACTGGCAAGACGGCTGCGAGCGGAAACTCAAAGAGTGTAAGTGAGTTGTTCAAAACCTTTCTTTTTAGTAAACTCTGTGTACACAAACAATGTTCTCAATGCTGGAGTTCATGTGTAGAGACCCAGGCGATACTTCGAGCAAAGTGTCATGGTGTGTCGAGCCTTCTTAGTGTTGTAAAAATATCGATTTTGATGCGCTCAAATGTATGCCCCTAGTATTCCCATTCACCGGCCACTGACCACAAAACTAAATCACGGTCAATCTCAAAAACGGCTCGTTTGTCGTAATTATGCTTTTAGATATAAGTTTGTCTCGATTACAGTAAAAAAAAAACAGCCCAGGTTGCATTTTGGCAACAGTTATCCTTAGATATGGCTTGTGTGGTTAGCTTTTCTCATGAGCCATAAAAAGAAAATCGGAAAATGTCAGCATCATAAACGCACCATAAAACACGCTGACTTGATTAAAAGCACAATTTTTCCGGGTTATGCTTGCATGCGTCTGCTATTGGTCTAAAGGTTAATGTTTACAGTAGTAGTTTTCTTCAGGCAGGTCTGAAGTAAATGTTGTATTTATCATGAACAGGCATTTTCCAGCCTTTTTTAATGCTTTGTTTTCATGTCTTTATTGTCTTCAATCACAGAGTTTCCAGAAATAAGTCAGAGAAGAAAAGGCGAGACCAGTTCAATGTCCTCATTAAAGAACTTGGCACCATGTTGCCTGGAAACACGCGGAAGATGGACAAGTCTACAATATTGCAAAACAGCATAGACTACCTGCGTAAGCACAAAGGTGAGGCAAAATAATTGCAGATCTGTGTTATTGTTTTTCCATTTCATACATACGCATAACAGCACAACTGCTTAAATAAATAGGAAGAAGACTTACATAAACTGTTGGCATGTGATTTACATCTAAGTAGAAAAGCTGCAATCATCACTTTTCACAATTAATTTATTATGGCAGAAGTTGTCATTTTGATTAATTATGCTGCTTCTATCATGCTGCTGATGCAGTTTCTGCAGTATGTCTGTTGTGAGACGTATGCTAATTTTCTGTATGCATTGTGTACATGGATGACCTACAAAAATGCCAAAAGGGTACAGTATAAATCACATCATACTGCACAGAATCCCACAATGCAATATAGTTAACCCTCCCACTCCAGATATACAGTTATATCACCACTGATTTTTAATATCTTCCAGACATTTTATTTTAAGTAAAATGTTTGGAAGTTAAAATATAAGTTAAAGCTGCTGTCCATAACTTTTGGTGCTCTAGTGGTTAATAGACCAAACTGCATATGTCTTGTGGAAGATCTGATTATGTCTATCACAAATCACGCAGGTACTGGGATACTTTGCATCGGTTCCTACTAGAATAGTCTGAATATAAAAACATATTATAGGTGTACCGTAGTGATTCAGGATAAGCCAAAAACACAGTTTGGAAAATGGATTCATGATGTACTCACTTACTATATAAATTTTGTAAATTTTGAACACTAAAAAAGTTACGGACTGCAGCTTTAAATATATAAATATGGTTTTATTACTGGACTTCCTCCTTGAATTAAGTATGGAGTATAATGTGGTCAAGTGACAACAAAGATGCAGTATTTTCTGCACCACAGGAAATATTTCATGCAAGCCATTAAAAAAAACATAACGTAGAAAGCACTGTATTCTGGTTTATTGTTATTATATATGTAATATTTAATTAGCTGAAGCTATTTTACTATAGCACTATTCCATTCAGAAGTGTAATGTTGTATTCTATAGATAATCTACTGTTAAATTTTTTTTTTCATTAATTATTTTATTTATTTATTTTAAGAAACATACTTTTTTTTCAGCAAGAATGCATAAATTAATCATGATGGACAGTAAAAACTTTTAAAATGGTACAAAAGATGGCTGTGGCTGCTAAAAATTCAGCTTCTATTGTAGGTATTGATTATGCATTGGAAAAGTATTCATATCTCTTTATTTTTATTTTTATTTAAATAACATTTTACCACATTACTCCACACTTCATTCACCTTAATGACAAGCAAAAACAGATTTGTGATAACTTAGCAAATTAATTAAAAAAGGAAAAACTCAAATAATTACATTGCATAAGTATTCATACCCTTTTAGTGAGACTTGTAAATGATTTTAGAAGCATTCCATTTTTACTGAATCATGTCTAAATTTGCAGTTATCAAAAATCTGTTGTTTTTATTTTGTTTTGTCTTTATGGTGTAAGAAGTGTAGATTGATTTTTTTTTTTTTTTTTTTTTAAAGCAGTTTAATGAGGCTGCAACATAAAATGTGAAAAACATTATACTTTTGCAAGACTGTATATTTTAAGATACAGAAAACAATTATTTTGAATTGTAATATTCTGTTTTTATTGTATTTTTCATTTAAATCAATGTGCCTTGGTGAGCAAAAGAAAATACTTAAAGGGACAGTTCACCCAAAAATGAATATTGTGTCATTAATTACTTCCCCTCATGTTGTTCCAAACCCGTAAGACCTTCATTCATCTTCAGTATGTTTTTGATGAAATCCAAGAGCTTTCTTACCCTCCATAGACCGCAATGCAACTACCATGTTCAAGGCCCAGAAAGGTTCCAAGAACACAGACAAAATAGTCCATGTGACATTAGTGGTTCAACCGTAATTTTATGAAGCTACAAGAATACTTTTTGTGCGCAAAAAAAAAACAAAATTCTATTCTTTATTATTAATTTATTCAACAAGTAATTAATGACAGAATTTTCATTTTTGGGTGAACTATTCCTTTAAAGCTAACTTTATACTGACCCAAAATCTTTTAAAGGTAGTATAGTCTCTAAGCAACTGCTACATGCAGATCCTAGAGAATTTTTTTCCAAGGAATTGTTTGTGTTCATATGCAGAAATTGCTGCTCAGTCTGAGTCGAGTGAGATCAAGCAAGATTGGAAACCCCCGTTTCTTAGCAATGAGGAGTTTACACAGCTGATGCTAGAGGTATGACCCTGCTTTGGGCAACATGTGTGTTTGTATTTGTTTTTCTCTTTCAGTTTCTTCCTGTTGTGAAATATCTCCACTGATAAAATCCTCATTCATAATGTTTTAGTTCATAGATTGGAGCTGTGTTAGTAATGCTTCTTTTTGTTTGTTTGTTTTTGAGGCTCTGGATGGATTCTTCATAGTGATGCTGACAGACGGCAACATCATTTACGCCTCAGAAAGCGTAACTTCTCTACTTGAACACTTGCCTGTAAGTGAGAGAGGATGTGTGTGATTAGTTGGTAGATTGTTTTTAGTCTATTTAAAGATTTCTTTTGGTCTTGGAATTGCCACATTTTATATCTGTCATATGTTCATATGTAATCTTGTTTGTTTCAGTCGGACCTGGTCGATCAGAACCTTTTGAACTTTCTTCCAGTAGGGGAGCATGAAGATGTGTATAAATCGCTGTCCTCACACCCAGACATCGAAAACCTCAACTCCGATTACCTCAAATGTGAGTATCCAACACCAAACTCGCTACCAGATATCTCTTCTGCTGTGCTATTTTTCCCTGCTCAATAGGGCTGGGCAATATACAAATTATTGATGAAGAAAACTAAGCAACATTGTAAGTATTACACTCTTTATTTGGCTATCAATTGTTTATTTGGTTGCTAAGTTGTCTTAGACTAGTTGTGTGATCCTTTCTTGACTTGAATGTATAAGAGCTTTCTCATCTATATATATAAAAAAGGTATGTATTTTTTTTAAGTGTAGAAAGGTAGACCTTTTGTGTGTGTATGTATTTAGAAATATTGCTGTTTTATAATTTGTGTCACTGTATCATTTGTTTCAGTTTTCGCTTTCATATTTTTAATATACTTTTTTGGTACTTTAAGTTTTAGTAATTTTATGTTTTTTTGTCAATTGTATTTTTCTTTATTTGTATTTGTTTTAATTATTTTACATTTAGTTTTAGTAATTTCAGTTGTTCAATTTTGCTTTTTTTCAGCTAGTTGGAAAGATAACATTTCTAATTAAATTAGTTAAAGTCTTTCATATATTTGTATCATGAAAAATATTTTCAATTTGAAAACATTTCAGTTTTAGTTAATTAACTTATTGGTGTATATTAAAAAAATATTTAAAAACATTCTTCCTTGTGTTTATGTATATTTATGTAGGTTTTTACTTTGTACTTATTTTGTATTTTACTTTAATTTAATTATTTAAATCATACTTGCCAGCAATTGCTGTTTGGTTGAAATTATGGTTCATTTAATTGAAAAAAAAAATCACCCTTTAAGTTATTTTTTAGCAAATCAATGATATATAGATATATAGACGATATATTGCGAATATCGTTATTAGAGTGAAAGCTTCATCACTTAATTGTCCTGCTTCCCACTGAGATGGTAAAATATTACTTTGCCAATGTCTGCTTCCTCAGCATATTTTCAGTTATGTAGATTTTAATTTGTAACTACGCACCTAATGTTTTTTTTTTGTTGTTGTTTGTTTGTCTTAGCCAAGAACCAGATGGAGTTTTGTTGTCACATGCTCAGAGGTTCTGTGGATCCCAAGAAACCGCATGTGTATGAATATGTCAAGTTTATTGGCAACTTTAAGTCACTTATCAACAGTGAGTGTTTATTTTTCCTCTTGATTTAAACTGACTGAATACTCAACCATAAGTTAACTGCATTTGTTAATATGTCTATGTATAGACTGCCTTTGTCTTTTAACACAAATCTCCACTTTGAATGCTCTCCCAGTGCCTCTTGCAACCCGAAATGGCCTTGAGGGAATTTTGCAGCACTCGTTGCAGCCAGCCTTCGATGATAAAGTGTGTTTTATTGCGACTGTGAGGCTCGCCAAACCCCAGTTCATCAAAGTATGCTGATAATCAATCAGAAAATCCAGAGCAAAAATAGATCTCCATTACAAATACTCTCCCTAAAAGCAGAAACCATAGGCATGCATAAAAACAAAGCATTACTAGCATAAATATTCTAGTATTGACTCGTTTGTTGTTATTGATTGTGTGCAGGAGATGTGCACGGTTGAGGAGCCCAACGAAGAATTCACGTCTCGACACAGTCTGGAGTGGAAGTTCCTCTTATTAGATCACAGGTTTTTACACTTAGTCACAATATCACTTTGTTCATGTTTGTAAAGTCCAGTTTTTCCTTCCTTCAATGAGATGTCTGTGTGTTCTTATGTTACAGAGCACCACCTATCATTGGCTATATGCCCTTTGAGGTGTTGGGAACGTCAGGCTATGACTATTATCATGTAGACGACTTGCATTCACTAGCCAAGTGCCATGAGCATTGTGAGTTTAAAACAAACATATATTGGAAACTTTCATTTGGTGCCATATTCTTCATATGTGTCTTTTATTCTCTGTCTGTTGCAGTAATGCAGTTTGGAAAAGGGAAATCGTGCTATTATCGTTTTTTAACTAAAGGGCAGCAGTGGATTTGGCTTCAGACTAATTACTACATCACCTATCACCAGTGGAACTCACGACCAGAGTTTATTGTGTGCACGCACACAGTTGTGAGGTATGCAGATATACACAGATGACTACACAAACCAGGAAGATACCAATTGTTACTTATGTCTTTATTTCTGTAGTTATGCTGAGGTGCGGGCAGAGCGGAGGAGAGAAATGGGTATAGAGGAATCTCCCCCTGAGCTGCCCGGAGACAAGGTGAGATGCTTCTGAGATGCTAACCTCTCAGAAATAGTCCTTTAATGTGGTTTTGTGAACATGCTGTTAAATGGCTTGTCTAAGAGAGTCTGTGATTTAAGTTTATGCACTACAGTTGTGAAAATGTCCATTTATCATTGTGAGGTTATCAGTTTTGGTGGTTAACTATGACTGAATGATTAACTGATTCATGTGTCTCATTTGCGGTAAATTAAATTTATATTATAAAAACATCTTTATCATATACTTACTGACTGGAGTCAGTAAGATTTGTTTTTAGAAGGAAAATTAATACTTTTATTCGGCAAGAATGTATTAAATGAATCAAAAATGTCAGTAAGACATTTACTAAAGATTTCCATTTCAAAAGAATGAATCACGCTTCACACAAAAAGATTAAGCAACAACTGTTCTAATAATAATAATAATAATATCTATTGAGAGAAAACAAATATTATTTATAAAGTAGTTTAATTATTTTATATGCATGTATGTGTATATTGTCACGGGTGAAGAATCACACGACAAGGAAAGCTGAGTGAACAACCCCGGAGGGTGGATTTATTGCCAAATACTTTGAAAAGTGAAGGTGAAACGTGGCGTGAGGCTGGTGCAGCTTGTCTGTGAGGTGCTCTTCGGATCCTTGAAAGTGGGTGGCCGGGGGGGTGCTCCAGTGAGGGAGATCGGTCACTCGCTGCTTTCTAAAGAGAAGAGAACACAGGTTAGAGCCGTTTCTTTCCAGCATGAGATCCAACTCTGCTTGGCTGAGTGGAGTGCCGGCTTATAAAGCCGGCTGTTGATTGGGAAGCAGCGGTGGCCGATCTGCCGTGATGAGGACGTGCAGGTGCAGATTGTTTGTTGCCAGGGCGACGCTGATGAGCCCTCAGACACTCGTCACAATATACAGTCAAACCAAAGTTTATTCTAACTGTGACAGAACAAATTTATCTTGATATTCATAAATTAGTCAAAACAAAATTTATTTAGTCACCTTAAACATTTCTCACATTATCACAGTTTATTTGCTGTAGTTTTGAAAATGGTAATAAAATACGACGAGAACTCAAGAGTTAAACTGTCAGAACAAATGTATCTTGATAATCACAAATGAATTACAGTCAAACCAAAATTTATTCAGATACCTTCAACATTTCTCACATTATCACAGTTTATTTGCTATAGTCTTGAAAATGGTAATAAAATATGACAAGAATTCAAGTGTTAAACTGTGTCAGAACAAATTTATGTGGATAATCACAAATAAATTACAGTCAAACCAGACACCTTCCAAATTTCTCATATTATCACAGTTTGTTAGCTATAGTTTAGAAGAAGGACTCGAGTTAAATTGTACCAGAACAAATTCATCTTGATAATGTCAGATAAATTTGATAGAAAGGTATGTATAAAAAAAATAAAAAAATAAAATAAACATGGTCAGGTCAAATTAAAATTTTGGTCCCAAATTTTTATACATTTTTCTGGTAGTCCACTGTATAAATTTTATGTAAGTATAATATGTCACAGTTTACTTTTGCTATAATTTTGCTATCCTCACTTACATAAATGAGCTATAGTGCCCCCGCTAGTAAAAAAAAAAAAAATCTAGTTTCTGATTAATTTTTGGTTTGACTGTATAATATGCATAAATATAAAAAAACATAATTATTAAATAAAATGTCACAATTGCTCTCTGTATACCATTCATTGCAAAACAAAAGACATTGATCAACAGCTACACTATGGATATTTCTTAATTTTTCTCCCTCTCTCTTTTCAGCAGTCTCAGATTTCTGACTCTGAATCACAATTAAACTCCTCCAGACTGAAGGAGGTTCTGGAGCGTTTCAGTAACAGTCGCACACCCTCCACCTCCTCAAGGAGCTCTCGCAAGTCTTCGCACACCGCCGTCTCTGACAATACCTGCACCTGTAAGCATAAAAAAGAGAACGAGAAGTGTTCTCTTCTGTTGTATTTCTCCTGATTTTGTGCCCATTTAAAACTCTTGTATCTGTTTCTTCAGCAACTCCGTCTAAGCTACAGATGGACGTGAGCACTCCACCCCGACCCGCCACTGTTGACATGGCATCCCAACGTCGTTCCTCAGTCAGCACCCAGGTGAGACATGTATATTCGTCAATGTCAACAGTTGCCTTTAAAGGGTTAGTTCACCCAAAAATGAAAATTGTCATTAATTACCCACCCTCATGTCATTCAAAACCTTTAAGAGGTTTGTTCATCTTCTGAACACAAATTAAGGTATTTTTGATGAAATCCAAAAGCTTTTTGACCCACATTCGTCATGGTACTCTCGTGAACAAGCATCAAAGACTGACAAGGAAGAGAAGATATGAGCGTGACAGTTTTTTTTTTTTTTTTTTTTGGGGGGGGGGGGGGGTGAACTATGACTTTAAGTATCTTATAAAGCACTCCTAACTTATGCTTGTGCCTCAGCTGAGTAATTACTGTGGTCTTGTTTTGATAGTCCATGAGTTCTCAAAACACCAATCAGACCGAATCTCCAGTCCAAATCAGCCAACAACAACCCCAACCACAGCAGGTTCAACCTAATGCCTTGGTAAGAATCATCTTTTTGTTTTATGTTTTCTCAATGGCACCATAATATTTATTTTTCTGTACTTTCTGAATGTAGTTCTCTGCGCAGTTGAATGCAATGCAGCATCTGAAGGAGCAATTGGAGCAGAGGACACGCATGATCGAAGCTAACATTCAGAAACAGCAGGAGGAACTGAGACAGATTCATGAGCAGCTCCAAAGGGTGCAGGGACAGGGCACTCAGGTACACACGTAACTATGTGAATATTGGTATTGACAACTTTGTTGTCATGAAAGCAAAGTATGTGATCAAAATGGTGTATTTCAGATGATACTGCAGCAGTCAGGTGGTGGACTGACCGTACAATTGCCACAAGTTGGAGGAGCACAGACTAATATTTTAGGGGTTGGAGCACAAACTGGGGTCGTAACTATACAGGGCCAAAATGTGACAAGTACTGCACAGAGTGGGACTGTTCCACAGCAACAAGCACTTCCACAGCAACAGGCTCCTCGTTCCCTGCAGCAGAATGTACAAGGCTCTTCTGTTACGCAGGTGACTTTGTCATTTTGCAGTTAGGGTTGTGAATATTTGCTCTGACAATTACTAGTTAGATCTAGAAAAGCTTAATTGACAGTTGTTAAAGGGGTCATCGGAGGCCGCGTTTAGCTGTGAAAATTGCTAACTAGCACATTAATAAGAAAGGTCATTTGCAAAGATGCATAACAAACCCTTATACTCACTTCTGCTGTGGTTGAAGCTGTATCACGAATGATTCACATGAACATAGGTGCTTTCCTTTCAAAAACGAAAGTAGCGATAATGCATCTTCAACGGCTCAGATGTCGGGAGTAAATGATGACTTCTACGTTTATTATTACATCCAACAATAGAATACCTCAATCGCTCAGTCGAAGACATTCTTGTCTTCCCCTGCACCTGAGTCCACACAATGGCGATCGGAGTCAGACTGTTTCAGCTCGGTGAGGGCGGGTCTAAGATAAGGCACTCATGTCAATCAACTATCATGGGAGTGGATTTAAGAAGCTGAGAATGACCTGATTTTAAAAAGGGGATATTACTTTTGAAGATAAAAAAAATACCACTGGGTGGATTTTTATCATTGTAGGGTGGTTGTGTACACAAACTGCCAACACATTTTAATGTTCAAACAACATGTAAAAGTGAATTTTGCATCCGATGACCCCTTTAACACTACAGAATTCACTGTGATAACCAGAACCTTTAGATGTGTATTGCCTAAAAGTAGCTTTAAAAATACCTCATTAACAATGACATGATCTCTTGTTCTCCACTTCACATGGTGACATCATTTAAATGGATGACATCATTTTTTTGTCTCTTTCTCTCTCTCCCTCTCATTCTTTTTCGCAGTGTGCTCCTGTGTATAATACCATTATGATGAGCCAGCCTGCCAATGCCAATGTTGTGCAGATACCCACAAGTCTAGCACCAAAAATCAATCAGGGCAATACAATCAATAGGTACTTGTCTTTTTCCTCATCTGTCTTTCCCATGGCACCTTCTACAAAAAAAATGATTAGTAGGATTTAATTAATTACGGAATTATCACTCTCTTATAATTGTCACTCTCAGGTTTCCTGCCGGGCAGCAGTTGGTCACTAAGATTGTGACGACTCCAATGGCATGTGGTGCTGTCATGGTACCCACAACAATGTTTATGGGTCAGGTGGTGACAGCTTATAGCCCGTTTGCACAGCAACAAGGTCAGACACAAACCATAGCACTGCAGACTCAGCCAACAGCATCTGCAGAACAACAGGCTCAAGCTGCTACATTACAAACAAATCAACAGCAGGGGGCGACACCGCAACCATCAAAACAGCAGCAACCGTTTTTACAGGTAACAAAGCATGCACATAGTTTCAATTTGAGTCTATTAATCTCAAAAATATGTTACAGTGCCTTGCAAAAGTATTCATACCCCTTCATTTTTTTCACATTTTGTTGCAGCATTATGTTAAACTGCTTTAAATTAGTTTTTAAATCAATTTACTCTCCATACACCATAATAATGACAAACCAAAAACCAGATTTGCAAATTTTACAAATGTATTAAAAATAAAACACTGAAATAAGTACATGGCATAAGTATTCATACCCTTAACTCAGTACATAGTTGAAGCACCTTTACAGCCTCAAGTCTTTTTGGGTATGATGTGACGAGCTTTGCACATCTGCATTTGGCAATTATCTGCCATTCTTTGCCTCACCTTTTCACCTCGTAAGATCTGTCAGCTTGGATGGGGGCTGGCAGACATTTTCTAGTTGTTCCAATCATCTTCCATTATGGATAATGCGTCTGTGAACCTTCAATGCAGCAGATTTTTTTCTGAACTCTTCCCTAGACCAGTGTTTTTCAACCACTGTGCCGAGGTACACTAGTGTGCCGTGAGAGATCGTCAGGTGTGCCGTGGGAAATTATTCAATATCACCTAAACAGGCCCAGGTTTCACACTGAGTAGGTAGAAATATGAAACATCAAAAAAGACTGTTTTCATTGTGTTTGTTTGATTCCTATTCAAGACACTTTGATAAGAATGACTATATATTGTTAATTGCACTTTTTATTTGACAGAAGAAGGAATATCAGGGCTCGAAATTGCGACCATTTTGGTTGCATATGCTCACAAAATTTAATCTGCGCGACCTCTAAATATATTTGGGAGCATTTGTGCGAGTGCGAGAAATTGTTGTGGTGCGACTTGTTTCCATTTCTTTACAAAACTTTCGCTAGCCTAACTATTTCACAGACTGCTGTGAGCTGATGCAGTGACAGCCTCTCTGTTCTCTCTTCAATATTACATAACCAATTAAACGTAATCTTTTAATTATCTTAAATTCAGATTTGAGATATTAGCCGTCAATCACTCCGTCACTGACACTGCGCTCCGCTCCGCTGAAACCGAACGTTTTTTTTGCTCCAAATGTTTCTCTCTCTCTCTCTCTCTCTCTCTCTCTCTCTCTCTCTCTCTCTCTCTCTCTCTCTCTCTCTCTCTCTCTCTCAACCTCCGTTTCGGATTTGCGCAAACTGCATTGCAATTAAGGGTGTGTGATGTGACTTGATTGTGATTTTTGATTGTGGACCATTAAAATCTCTTCACAATATGCTTATGAAGAAATATAGTATCGTGCACATTCTCTCAGATGCAATTCTGGCGCCTCTGCCTCAGTATATAATGTACAAGGCATACATTCACATCAGACTTTTCGAAATCCCGTTTGTGGTCCCTAACTTTCAAATTATTTTGTTAAATTAATGCGTTAATGCATGCTCAGCACCGCCGAGAGTTTTGTGCGATCGTCAAAACGAAACCGAAAGCAAAACACGCACGCGCATTCAAAGGCAATTTTGATACATCGGGTTTAGAAAGCGACTCCCCAATGTACGCAAATTAGGCTACATAACATATCTAGGCTGTTATTAGTATATGTGAGTTATAATAGGTTCATAGGTTGTGTATTTGTCAATAGCTCTGTGCTTGAAAAAATTGGTCCCTATTTGCACTTTGAAATTGAGAGAGTAGCCTACTTTGATAATGGCTGCATTTATTGTTTGCACTTAATAGGATTAATAAAGAATTGTGTAGTTTATTTTTTGTTTTTTTTCTACCATAGATTGTTTAAAAATGCAGTGGTTGCCTCTAATTTAAATGGCTCTACCTATAATAGAGAAAATAAACATCTTGTTCATGTACTCATATTTTAATATATTTTTGTCCCTTGCTTAAGGTTTAAAATAAATATTTGTTAAAAAGCCTTTTAGAATCTAGAGTCAGCCCATTTGCTTGTAAAGCATCAGCAATCAGAATCAGCCATGAAGAATTAAGTTTGGTGCATTACTAAAAAGAAATGCCAGGACGAGTTTTGGCTGATCTGCTCAATTGGCAGTTGTGGTGCTCCTTAATATTCAGTGGGTGCTCCTAAATTTTTTTTGGTGCGCCTAACTTTTTGAGTGCTACCAAGTAAAAAAGTTAATTTTGAGCCCTGAATATGAAAGATCATAAAATACTTTTTTATTTGTGTTTATTTGATTCCTGTTCAAGACACTTCGATAAGAATGGCTGTATATTGTTAATATAGGCTACAGAGTTACATTTTTTTTACAGTTTCGATTGTTGGTGTGCCTTGTGATTTTTTTCAGTTAAAAAATGTACCTTGGCTCAAAAAAGGTTGAAAAACACTGCCCTAGACCATTGCCTTAACGCAAGTCTGTCACTGAGCTCTACAGGCAGTTATCTTGACCTCAGGACTTGGTTTTTGCTCTGATATGCATTTTCAGCTGTTAGACCTTTTCTGAGAGGTGTGTGCCTTTCTAAATCATACTCATTCAAATTAATTTGCCACAGTTTAACTCTACTCGATGTGTAGTAACATCTAGAAGCAATATGAATGCTCCTGAGCTAAATTTCGAGTGTCCCAGAAAAGGGTGTGAATACTTATGCAACGGGATCTTTTCAGTTTTTTATTTCTAATAAAATTGCAAAGTTGTTTGTTTGTTTTTTGTGTATATAAATTATGCAAACAAATAATTTAACGTTGTACTTGTTTATTTTTAATATACATTTATATGAGCACCAAATCAGCAAATTAGAATGATTTCTGAAAGATGAAGTAATAACTGATGAAAATATGATTTGCCATCACAGAAACACTTTAAAATGTATTAAAATAGAAAATGTCGACCGATAGTAGTTTTAACCGATACTGATAGCTAGGTTGGACAACACTGGCTGATAACTCCATCAATAGTTTTTAAAGTAGATACTGAATGCAAACTAAAACACCAGATGTGTTCAATTCAAGCAGTGGTCTAAAACAGTTTATATATTTACCAAACAGACAAAATTTGACCACAAGAATGAACGATGTGGCTTCAATGAGTTTGAACATCGGGACTTGACATAACAGACCAAAACGGAAGTGCAATCTATATTATAGCTCTCTATATAATGCATACAGACTTTATTACAGGCATAAAAAAAAACATGTCGCTGAAAAATGCACAGTACACAGTCTTCCAGCCTAGGATGAAGTCATAATGTACATTTAATGATGATTTGGAACAAATATAATGTAATTTAATTGAAAACTATGTGAGTGGCGCTCTGTAGCGCGGCAAGATTTCTGTCGGCTGAACAAATTTGCTAACAAATGCATTAAAGTAACCAGCTAGACATAAACTAATGCAAATAGATGGTACCAATTGTGACATTCTGAGTTGACTTCTTTTTTTTTGAGAGAGAGACGGTAGCTTTATGCATAATGCACTTTTTTGCTTAACTTTGCAGACTGTTTACACTGAAGGATAGCAATGTTACAAACTGCAAAAAAGATATCTTTCGAAAACCTATATGAGCTGCTTTTTAACATTTGCTTTACAAGGACTGTGTATGTCTTGTATCTAATTTTCTGCTATGTATTTATCAGAGCACACGCCTTATTCATGGTAACCAGCCTACACAACTGATCCTGCAGGCTTTTCCTATTCAGCAACAAGGTACATTTCCTCCATCACAACAACAGCAACAACAACAACAACAGCAGCAACAGCAACTGAAACCACAGACTCAAAAACAGCAGAAAACAACCCCTTCTCATCAGACTGACAGCACTAGTGCGCAGTCTCAGTAACACAACGCAACAACCAATCAGATGGAGGAGCCATCTAACATAGTCTCTTCTTGGAGTTTACTGGTGCTGTATATCATTTGAAAGCTCTATGCTAAAACGTTTCTTCCTGGAAGCACCTTAGAAGATTTTAAGACAAGGAACTCTCTCAACATGGCAGCTGTGTGGAACATAACACCCCCAGATGGACACTAAGGCAACCATGCAGAGTGTTTCCCCCAAACCAACAGGTGGTTGCCAAACTCATTATTTATTTCAACAACAGAAAGCGTAGGATTGCTAGCCTTTGCATGGTCTTTGCCAAACAGAAAACCCTGTTCTCAGTGTTTCACTGTAAACAGCCCAAAGAACTGAGTTTGTCTGTACATTCTCGTGTAACATACCGTGTAAATACACAACCGTAAAGGAACAAAGCAAGATACTGAATATTTTATATGCTGCATGAAAAGTGTAAACTTTCATTTGTAATTCCAGTTTTATGATTTTCATTTTTAGTATCGTGTTAATTTTAATGTTTTTATATTATGCATATAGTGATGCTTTCTACTTTTAACCCTTCCCTGACAATGGTCTCTTCACATATAGTTAGGTTTTATTTTTGTTTTTTATTTTTTGGGAATTATTATTCCCCCTTGTCTCTGACTTATTTTAAAAAAATCCAGTTTATGTTTATTTCTAATTATCACAAACATTTGGTCCAGAAGAATCAAATTTGATAGCTTTTAAGTGCCAAAATTGAGCTACTTTGTTTAAAAAAACAAAAACAAAAAAAAAACAAGCAAAACTCTACTTCCATTTTTTTGTTGAATGTTAATTTGCTTTTTAGCTGAGTCATAGTAGTCCACTAAAAAGTTTTTGTGCACCTTTCCCCCTGACTTAAATAGCACTTATTGTGTTCATACACACTAAAATAGTCCATCCTTCTAGTAATTGTGACCTAATGGTCTTTAAGTTTGCGTATGTGTGAACAATACGTTTGTCAGATGAGAATGACACGCCATAAATAAGCTTTCAAATCCTCATTCATAACTGCTTTGTTCTCCCTCATGGTTTTGTGAGCTATGCAAGAAGCCACATCCAGGGCACAGCATTTCTATACGTGTGACTGAGGAATACCGTGGAGCTTTTAAAGGGATAGTTCACCCAAAAATAAAGATGATCCCATGATTTTCTCACCTTCAAACCATCCTAGGTGTATATGACTTTCTTCTTTCAGACGAATACAATCAGAGTTATATAAAAGAATATCCTGGCTCTTCCAAGCATTGTAATGGCAGTGAATGGTTGACGAAATTTTGAAGCACAAGGAAGTGCATCCATCCATCATAAAAATACTCTACACGTCTCCGGGGGAGTAAGAAAGGCTTTCTGAAGTCATGAATTAAAAGTACAAAACAGGGATTTGTAAAGAAAAATGTAGGATTTTGATATAAGCCAAGAGGTTTTCCTTTGCTGTAAACAAAAGTTTGTTCTCGCGAGACTAGCATATTCTCACCAGAGTTTACCCTAGTTAATAAAGTTTTAAATATGGATATTCTTCTTACACAGATGCATTGTTTTGCTTCATATGGCCTTTACTTTTTTATGATTGATGGATGCACTTTTTTGTGTTTCAAAATCTCAACCACCATTCACTGACTTTACAAAGTTTGGAAGAGCCAGGACATTTTTTAATATAACTCCGAATGCACTCACCTGAAAAAATAAAGACAAACAGACCTAGGATGGCCTGAGGGTGACTAAATCATGGGGTAATTTTCATTTTTGGGTAAACTGTTCCTTTAAATCCCATTTTCAGTAAAAGAATGATTATGTCTCTTCCTATTTATTTATTTTTTTTTCCCAAAGATGTAATTCAAACCAGAGCAGGGTTATCATGCAGCTATAGAGTCTTAAATTTAAGAGTGATCTTCCTATTAACTGTTTGTGTGTGTCTGTATGTGTGAGTGAGTGTGTGTCTGAGAGAGAGAGAGGGAGAGAGAGAAAGAAAGGGAATTTAAAGTGCAGACTATTATATCAATAACCGTTTGTGACTCTTCCAATATCGCTGTGTTGGTTAATACAGTGTGTATTAACCCCAGTGATGACCAATCAGTTCTTGCGTTGCAGTATCTCCGCATTCTAGATGTTTCCCCGTTGGCTTGTTGGCTATATACCTCAGAAATGGTTTTATACAAGAAGTATTCAAAGCAATTTTATTTTCATATGGCAAAAGACTTCCGTGTTAAGCAGTATTGCTGTGTGTAGACCGGTAGCACTGTTAAAAGAAGAGTTAAAGATAGAAGGTATATGGAAACTGAATAGATTTTGACATTGACTTTTGGAATTCCAAAAGTGGATATGCCCATAAAGTAGATGCCCAACTTCCCTTGACTGTCCAGTTCTCTTTCATAGTGTTGTGTTGTGAGTTTCACAAGATTTTATTGTGCACTGAAACCCTCATTTGTGGTAGCTGTTACTGTTGGAACCAATGTTTCTCATAGTGTGTACAATCAAAAATTACTTAATGTACCCCTTCCCCAAAGAAAGCTAATGACAGGTTGAAGAAAGAACTGATTTGGACTTTAATTGTTCCTGAACGTTTCAACCTTCTGTATCCTTTTTTTATTTTGTTTCATTTTTTGTATACAACCAAAAGATTGTGCACTTTTTGAATATGATGGTTATTTGGTTGTAGCCCCAGACATTTGTTCAGTGTTTGGCCTGATGAAAATCAGTTGAGTAGTAATAAAATGAGTCTTCAAAGAAGTTAAAGTCCTATGGTGTTTAACCATAAAATGTGTTAATTTTGTTCATACTGAATTGCTGTGCACTTCAGTACAAAACTATGTTACCACAAATAATTGCTTGCAGTCATATTACCTTCAGTGTGAATTTGTAAGAACTGTCCTTTGTCTGTTTACCAAAAAACGTTAATTTTCCCTCCACAATATTCATTCTTGAAATAAAGCAAACAATGTTATTCACATTCTCTACTAAAATGTCTACTTCAAGATTTGCATTTTATTTTATTTTATGTTATTTTATGGATGCCGCATATTGCTAATTGCAGTACTAAATGGAATTTAAAAAATAACTATCCACCTTTTTTTCCTGAATGCGGAAGTTTCGTCCGACTGCAATGATGCTTTACATTTCCAGTCTCTGGTGTTTCTAGTCAATTTAACATTTTTTTCCGAGCCAATATAACATTAAATCTATGAAAATGGTTTTAAAAAGCACGACACCATAGTTTTATCACTTTTAAGTGTCGCAGTGACCGTCTTTTTGCAGTAACTCACCTGTGATAATTTAATGATTGGGTAGAAAACATGAAGCGACCCGCAGTTAGCAGCTTTGAAAACAGATGAGAGCTCCCGAATGGGGCGAAGCTCGCAGGATTTTGTCGACAAAATGAAAACAGCACACAATATTTTAACCACACAGTATTGAAAAGGTTTCAGTTTAATTAATTCAGTCTCTCTTATTTTCCCAATTCTAACATTAATTTCTATGGAGACTGGAACACGGGAGCACCCAAACGGAAGTTAGAGTGCATCATGGCAGTTGCGTCATGGCATCATTGGTTACTCAGGAAAAAGGTGGATAGCAAACACACCGGTTGTACGATTGCATTTGAGTGCCATGTTAAAAAATAAAATCTAAAATTAGGAAAATAAAATAGAAAATTTTAGAGAATTAAATCGTAGCAATTAAAGTTCTGATATTTTAAGAGTATAGCCTGTGCATGCAAATGGCCCAGATTGGGAGCACCGGGAGAAGTTGCCAGGCCACCAGAATTTATTTAAATATATGTGGGATTATTAGTAGCCATAGTAATACCATGTGTTATACTAGCAGGGAGAGTATGCTTGGAAATAATATTTTCACGTCTTTGATTGCATTCATTAGGCCTATTTGTAGTGCGCCAGCCACCCAATAATAGCAATAAGCTTTGCACTTTGTTACTTCTAATATAACACAGCTCAGCTTTCAAATTCTGTCAGTTTTATCACAAAATACAAATAATAAATGTGTTTTTCCTCTTTATTTATTAAAGTTTATATATTTATTAAACTTTATTAAACTTAATTATTTAATTATATTTATTTAAGTTTATATATGGAATAAATGTAAAGGAACATCAGAAAAAATGAAGAAAAAAACAGTATAGCGTCTTCAATCGCATTCATTAGGCCTATTTGTAGTGTGCAAAGCCACCCAATAATAGCAATAAGCTTTGTGCTTTTGGTACTTTTAAAATAAGTCTCGGCTTTCAGAAACTGTCAGTTTTATCACAAAATGTAAATTATAAATGTGATTTTCATCTTTATTTAAAATTATTGGAAATAATACTTAATGTCTTTCATTCATTATTTGTAGAGAGCCATCCACCCAGTAATTGCAATAATTTTGTGCTTTGTTGCTGCTAATGTAACCCAGCTCAGCTTTCAAATTCTGTCAGTTTTATCACAAAATACAAATGGGTTTTTTGTGCAAATGGCCCAGATTGGGAGCACCGGGAGAAGTTGTTAGGCCACCAGAATTTATTTGAATATATGTGGAATTATTTGCAGAAATCATACCACGTGTTATACTAGCAGGGACAGTATGCTGGGAAACAATATTTTCACGTCTTTGATTGCATTCATTAGGCCTATTTGTAGTGTGCCAGCCACCTAATAATAGCAATAAGCTTTGTGCTTTTGGTACTTTTAATACCAAATAACAGCTTTTAATAACAGCTTCCAAAATCTGTCAGTTTTATCGTGAAATACAAATTATAAATGTGATTTTCATCTTTATTTCAAATGATTGGGAATAATACTTAACGTCTTCCATTCATTATTTGTAGAGCGCCAGCCACCCAGTAATTGCAATAATTTTGTGCTTTTTTGCTTCTAAATTAACACAGCTCAGCTTTCAAATTCTGTCAGTTCTATCACAAATAATAGTACAAATAATAAATGTGTTTTTCCTCTTTATTTAAATTTTATAGCACAACATAAATGTAAAGGAACATCAGAAAAAAATGAAGAAAAAAACAATATCGCCTAATTTAATGAAACAAATGTCGAATACAGCAATCTATTACACCACATTAAAGAGTGTGAAAAACACATTATTGCATTAGACATACTATTTGTATTTTGCTGTAATACTGACAGATTTTAAATGCTGAGACTTTGGTATATCTCCTGGTGCTCCCACTTTAATCTCGTAATTGCTACAAATTAATTCTTGTAATTTTGACTTTATTCTCATTTAAATTTTTCTGCTTTAATCTCGAAATCTTAGATTATTATTATTATTTTTTTTATTTTTTTTTACATTTTTTTAACATGGCACTAAAACGCTGTTGTATGTTGTTGGTCAGACAAACCAAGGTTAAGCTAGTTCATATGATACAAATTAGAAGCAGGATATTGAAACAAACAATGTAATTTAACATCAAATATATGCCATTAACTTAATTATTTTGGTAATTTCAAAAATACACAATTTATACAATACATCCTCTACACTTTTAATTTATTCTGTATAAAAACAGTTACATCATTCTCTACTGGCCTTTTTCTTCTGACATAACACTCTAAAAGTTGAAAAAATAGCTGATACTCAGATATTTACAGAGTCAAATCTCATAGAAGTTATTTGTCACAGTCAACATTCAAAAACATTTCAGTCTTTTTGAGACCAACATTCCATCCTTCGAATGTGGTTTCGTTAGCTGGATTCATTTTGGAATAACTTTGCATTTGCATAACTTTGGGATTTTAATTAGCTTGTTAATTCACAGGAAGCAGATATCTGATGTGTTTATAATATTTTAAGCATGCTTCGAGAACAAAAATGTCTTATTCTAGCTAATGTTGCCACTTTTGAAGAATGGAACCTGGTCAGTTATTAAAAGAAACAATGTACAATCCAAATATGATTATCTCAGTTTTACACAGCAACAACTTTTTTTATATATACATTTTCAACAACTCAATTTTTCAATTCCAAAGTCCAACCAAAAAAAAAATGTAAACTTTTCATTGTTAATAAATATGATAGTATACCAGCAAGTACAACCTGAAGTTGAGATGGGGATCTCAGAGATAGAATAATGCATTATAAGCATATCACATGCTGAAAACAGTACAAATGCATGAACGAGAGCCTCCACTGGTTGGTATTAAATGCTTCAGAAAGTGACACATTAAACAGGACTCACCTTGGGTTCAGTATCTTTACCACTGACCTTCCTTACTGTTCAGTTAAGACATACTTGCAGTTGTTTACCCGGTCAAGGACAAAAAAATACACAACACGACATCATCACAGAGTCACTACACAATGATGTCATCAGTAGAGCTGGTCATTTATCTGATGAGGTAACATTAGGTTCTATATCTAAATGCTTGCCTAGCCACGGTTGCTGCTCATGCACTCAAAATACTGTAGATCAATACCATAAAATGGAGCCCAGCTACATTTAGAAAAATACATTAACAGTTGCATGGCTGGACGTGCTGTGTCTTGAGTAATTTGAAATATAATGGAAGACAAGGCTAATGGAGTTGCATTGAGCCAAACAGAGAGCATATGCCCTTAAATGCCACAATTAAACCTAGAGAACTTAACTGGAGGATAAGGCTTTTAGGTCAAACCTATTGAGGTGATTTTGAGGCAAAACAAAGAACGAGATGTTGTTTATATGCTCTGATGTTCCAGAAAAACATCATTTGTTGCCTGCAGCAGGGGTTGAGTTGAGGCTGTCGAGCTGCCCACAGAACTCAGCCTTTGTGCCCTCTGCAGGCCTGGAGGAACAAATGCGTCACAGCTTCCACTAGTGCTGAGATTCAAGTAATCCTGCAAGACACAATTGTAAACTTAAAGTAACCAAAGGAACTGGTTCAATGCAATGCAATTTTGAGGTGAGCTGAGTCAAAACTTACATGTTTGGTGGTTTCCGACAGCAGGAGTTCAGTCCTTTCCACCAGTTTCTTGAAGGTTGGTCTCTTCAGAGGGTCAGCGCTCCAACACCATCTCATTACCTCATAACTGTTAACAAACACACAAATGCTTTGTTTGGCATGTGCATCAGATTTGTTACGAAAATCATTTATAATGTTACAAAAATCAAATCAGCATATTAGAATGATTTCTGAAGGATCATGTGACACTGAACACTGGAGTAATGGCTGCTGAAAACTGAGCTTTGTACAAAAAATTTGGCAAAAAAAATCTAAAACTTACAGTGCCTTGCGAAAGTATTCATACCCCTTAATTTTTTCACATTTTATGTTGAAATTACTTTTTTCTCACATCAATCTACACTCCATACACTATAATGGCAAAGCAAAAAAAAACATTTTTTTTTAATCTTTGCAAATGTATTAAAAATAAAAAACTTAAATGATTCCATTGCATAAGTATTCATACTCTTATCTGAGACAGTTGAAATTTAGCTCAGGAGCATTCATATTGCTTGTAGAACTTTCTATTTGAGCTCCATGATCATATGTGGAGATAGGAGAAATATACAGAAGGACAAAATATCACACTGGTGGTGTGTGGCCAAACTCAGTCTTCTCCTCAGTGAAGACATAAAAACACATTTGGAATCAAGCATAATGTTTGAAGGAAAGCAGGCACTGCTCATTCCTGCAGAGTACCATCCCAAAAGTAAAGTGTGCTGGTAGCAGCCTCATGCTGTGGGACAGTTTTTCAACAGCAAGGACCGAAGGACTCATCAGAGTAGAAGAAAAGCTCAATGCACCAAAATTTAAAAATAGCCTTAATTAAAACCTAGTCCAGAGCATTCAAAACCTCATACTAGGCAGAAGGTTCATCTTCCAACAGGGCAATGACCCTAAGCACACAGCAAGAGTGGCTAAAAGACAACTTTGTGAATGTCCTTGAGTGGCCCAGCCAGAGCCTCGGCTTGAACCCAATCAAACATTTCTGGAGAAATCTGAAAACGTCTGCCCCCATCTAACCTGATGGAGCTTGAGAGGTGAAGAGGTGAGGTGAAGAATGGCAGATAACTGCCAAATGCAGATGTGCAAAGCTTGATACATCATACCCAAAGACTTGAGTCTGTAAAGGAGCTTCAGCTAAGTACTAAGTTAAGGGTATGAATACTTATGTTCTTATTTCAGTTTTTTATTTTATGATAGTGTGGCAATTCTGTTTTTGTATTGTCATTATGGTGTGTGGAATGTGGATTGAAGTGGAAAAAAAATCTTTTAAAGCAGTTTAACATAAGGCAGCAACATAAAGTGTGAAAAAAGAAGGGGTGTGAGTACTTTCGCAAGGCACTGTAATTCTGACTTTCTTCTGCAACTGAATAACATGAAAAAAGTAGTTGCGACTTTTTATCTTTACAATTCCGTTTATATTAAGAAAAAAGCCAGAATTGTGAGAAATTTCTTACTAACCCCAAACGTTTAAATGGTAGTGTGCCTGCCATAAACATAAAAGACTGAACACTAGCTGTTTATACTCAGGTAAAATTCTCTTACACTTCACTTGGGGCAAATTCAGGCTCACTCATTCTGTATCCATCTTGTATCATCTTATAGAATGTGGATCCAACTGGAATACCTGGATACGGCGTGTTACCTGCAGGCAAATTTTCACCTCTCATAATGAGACTCATAATGAGTCACTTACAGGTGCTGAAATGTATTCTGGGTACATGTGATATTTAATATGCCTGATACTGGCTCATACAGACCCAGAGAGAAGATCTCCCACAATAAGATGCCGTAGGACCAGACGTCGCTCTCAAAAGTGTACACGCAAGCAAACAGGCTTTCTGGGGACATCCATTTCACCGGTAAGCGTGCCTAGACAGAAAACACAATATCCATGATACTAAACAATGCTTTAAAGGGATAGTTCACCCAAAAATGAAAATTCTGTAATTACTCACCCTCATGTCATTTCAAACCCAGAAAATATTCCAAGTCATCCAAAAATATTTTTAATGATATTCGGGTCGCGGTCGGTCGGGTCGTTTGAAATAAAGATGGCAATTAAACCTTTGTAATTTATATAGTACTAGACACAATTTTCTATGAAATACATAGACCTACACTTTATTGGCTCAATAATATTTACCTTTTGAATGTTGAGCGTTATTAACTGTTGAATAAATGCTGACGTGGGACAAAATGTCCGATTTCCCAACACGTTGAACTGAGCAATGCCATTGTACCATTTTAATAGGCTACATTTGAACGCATATAGCTCAGTAATGTCAGCTTTATGTATTTTCTGAGAGGGGGTGGGATCTTTGTTGGGACGCACACTTCGATTAGACTGAATAAACACATGCAGCATCTTAATTGTTAAGAAAATGGTATTCCTAATAAATGTCTCGAATATTTTGATTATGTCCAATGCTTCTCTTTCTTTTTGTCTTTATTAGACACATTTCACTGTCTTTTCAAATGCCTAGGTCTGTTTAATTTCCTTAATTATAAAATTTCTAGCACTATTTGTAAACGTTTATTCAAGCAATAATATATAAATTATCTCATGTATATGCTTGTTTAAAACCAGGGATTAAAAACAAATTCCAAGTAAAAACGGTATTTTTTCTTTACATTTCCAGAGAGCGAAATGAACGAAATTAAACATTACTTGATAAATTCAAGGGACTATAATTTCCTTATTCATTTGATACAACTATTATAGCTATACAATTAATATATATAAAATAATATTATTTTGTCATATTCGTGATTTCTGAATTTATTTATGAAAACTTTGTTCTGAAGGGCATTCGTTATGTTTGTATAAGAAAATTTGTTAACCTAGCCTATTAAGTATATTTAATATTCTTGATAATTTTTAGAAGTTAAAAGTTAAGAAAAAAGGAATTAGCTTGTAGTCTATATATATTTAGGGCTATAGGCTAATCTTTTTCTTAACTTTTATTACACTGTAGATCGAAATAAAATAATTCTTGATCATATTTAACATCGGAGAATCACTGACATAATTTAGAGTACTTTGAAAACGAAACTATTTAAATCTGTATAAAGGAAAGACAAAATAAATCACAACAAGAACAATCTGTATTTTTCTTGTAATCAAGAACATTTCTTTTGACAAAATTACCCAATTAATGCCGAATGATGTTTGACAGTGAACACATCTCCACCGCATAGCCGCATATAATCGCTGGTGTCAGTCGCAAATATTAAAAATGCGGGTCAGGAAGCGGGTCGGGTACAATATTTTCTTCTTCTTTTTTTTGCGGTCCGAGTTGCGGGCGGCTTAGTTGAAAACGTCGGTCGGGTTTGGGTTGTTTATACATTGACCCGCGCATCACTGGTACTCTCATAAACAGGCTTCGAAGATTGACATAGCAGGCAAGAAATTGTTGAATAAAGCCGCTATTTTTGTTTTCTTTGCACACGAAAAGTATTTTTCTAGCTTCATAACATTACGGTTCGGCCACTGATGTCACATGGACTATTTTAACAATGTCCTTACTACCTTTCTGGGCCATGAGCATTGCATTGCTGTCTATGCAGGGTCACAAGGCCTCTCAGATTTCATCAAATTTATCTTGTGTTCTAAAGATAAACGAAGGTCTTATGACATGAGGGTGAGTAATTAATGACAGAAATTTCATGGCTCATGGATGTGTTGGATATTTATATAGAACTTGGCAGTAGGTGTGAGTGTGGTAAAGTATTTACAGCACTTCCTTACATTTCCTCTCAGGACGTAGTTGGAATCTCTAGTGATGTCACGTGCCAAACCGAAATCACAAATCTTCGCTACCCGACCCTGAGTCAGTAATACATTCCTGGCAGCCAGATCTCTGTGGATACACTAAAAATACAGTGCAATACAGATAAAAGCAATTTATTAGTCAAAAAACATATTATGAAGTACATATTCACTACTGTGTTAATTCTGTATGAGAATCAGGAAAGTATAACATTACAAGGTCTGCATGTTCAACCTACTCTGAAACTTGAGAGGTGTATAAATCTAATACACACTTACATTTTTGGATGTAAGGAAGTCCATGCCTTTAGCCACTTGATATGAGAAGCTGAGTAAATCCTCAGTATCCAAAGAGAGATCATCTTTATCATCGCACCATTCTGAGAGAGAATACAGATTGAAAAATGTCAAATAATAAATGTTGGTAGTGAAGTTGGTTGTATTTTGCTTGTGTTCTTTTGAGATGCACCTACCTGTCTGATTCGATCTCTTCTGATACGACCTCATGGGCATGTATCCATTATCAGTGCCCTCTCTGTGTGTACATGCATATAATAGAAGGCATATTACATTACGACAGCCCAACAATGGACATCTATACATCTCAGCACCACATTTCTCACACACGTATTTACCTTGAAGGCTGTGTTTGGCTGAGCAGATTTTTGTAATATCCATCGCCTGTTTTGGAACTGAAAAATGCATCCCGCTTTCTTCTTAGGAAATTCAAAAGGTCACCATAACAACAGTATTCTGTGATCACCAGAGTGGGGCCTGTTGGAAAATGTCACAATAATCTTCAAGGGGTAATTCTCTCAAAAATGACATTTAATAATAAGCTCATAAGTATGTTTAATTCAGGATGATTCAGTATTATTCACGTACCTCCTACTGTACAGGCGCCAAGTAAATTCACAATGTTTATATGATTGCCAATGTAGCTCAGCACTTTTAACTCTGACATTAGAGCCTCCTTCTCAGTGGAGTGAGCACTCGCTTTGGGAAAAATCCACAGACATACACATTGATTTGTTAGATTAAATCTGTTAGATTAAAAACATACCGTATGAAAGCAACATCAAACCCAACTTTTAAAGCGTACAGCTGAGGTTGAAGGTTTACATCCACCTTTCAGAATCTGCAAAATGTTAATTATTTTACCAAAATAAGAGGGATAGTACAAAATGCATGTTATTGTTTATATAGTACTGACTTAAATAATATATTTCACATAAAAGATGTTTACATATAGTCCACAAGAAAAATAATAGTTGAATTTATAAAAATCACCCTATTAAAAAGTTAACATTTTCTTGATTCTTAATACTGTGTTCTTACCTGAATGACCCACGGCTGTTTTTTTTTTGTTTTTTTTGGTTTGGTTTGGTAAATCCCTTCTTTGTCCTGAACAGTTAAACTGCATTCTCATGCATCCTTTGTGTATTTGAGTCCTTTCCAACAAAGACTGTATGATTTTGAGATCCATCTTGAGGCACTCATATGCAACTATTACAGAAGGTTCAAATTCTCACTAACACTCCAGAAGAAAAAAAAAATGATGTATTAAAAGCCGGGGGCTGAAAACATTTGAACAGAATGGGGATGTGTACATTTTTCTTATTTTGCCTAAATATCATATTTTTTCATTTTGTACTGCCCTAGAGACAGAAGATTCTTGCTTCCAAGAAGACAAATTAAGTTAAATTTACACTGATCCTCAAATTCAAAAAGTTTTCTCCCCCTGGTTTTTCTTTCTGGAGCATTAGTGAGCATTCCATCCATAGTTTCAGGCAGTTTAACTGTTCAGGACAAACAAGGGACTCATGAACAACCATCACTAAACAAAAAAACACAGCTGTGGATCATTCAGATAAGAACACAGGTATTAAGAATCAAGGGGGTGTAAACTTTTGACAGGGGTCATTTTTATAAATTAAACTTTTATTTTCTCTTGTGGACTATA
Source organism: Garra rufa (assembly GCF_049309525.1). Taxonomy (NCBI): domain Eukaryota; kingdom Metazoa; phylum Chordata; class Actinopteri; order Cypriniformes; family Cyprinidae; genus Garra; species Garra rufa. The sequence continues at coordinate 39,430,384 of NC_133366.1, read as the reverse complement.
TGTAAACATCTTCTGAAAGGGGTATGTAAACTTTTGACTTGTTTTTCCAATTGTACATGCAGGTATATATAAATACTTACGTTTTAGCATTTTTACAGCAACAGTAGTGACAGTGTCAGCTGAGCAAAGTCCATATGCTGTAGCTGCCACCACTTTACCAAATGCTCCAGAGCCGAGGATTTTACCTTTATCATGACAGATAACAAACATTTAGCTCTTATTTACCATTTTCAAATTCAAATTCATACCATTTTAATAAGCAATATATGAAATGATTATTGTATATGATTATTTGGATTTTTAATTGTTGTACATACTTTACCATTCAAAAGTTAAGATTTTTCAAATGTCTTAAATGTCCTGCTTGCCAAGACTGCATTTTTTGATCACATATACGCTAAAACAGTAATATTGTGGAATATGATTAATTTAAAATAACTGGTTTCTATTTTATTGTTTTAAAATGCTATTTGTTTCTGTGATGGCAAAACTAAATTTTCAGCAATATGCCCATTTGCTGCTCAAGAAACATGTATTATTATTATTAGAGTTGAAAACGGTTGTGCCGTTTAATATTTTTGAGGAAACAAGAAATTGAATACAGAATTCTTTGATGAATAAAATGTTCAAAAAAGGATTTATTGGAAATTGAAATCTTTTGTAACATTATAAATCTTATAAATGTATTAATCTAGTCTTTACTATCAATTTTGATTAATTTAATACATCCTTGCTGAATAAAAGTAATAATTTCTTTAAAAAAAAAGAATTCTGTACTATATAAAATGTGTAACATAAGTATTGAACACATCACCATTTTTCCTTTTCTAAAAATGCTGCTGAAAAATTTTTCACCAGATGTCGGTAACAACCTGAGTAATCGATACATCCAAAGAAAACCAAGCAAATAAGTTCAGAAAATAAGTTATGTGTAATAAAATGGAATGACACAGGGAAAAAGTACTGAACACATGAAGAAAGGGAGGTGCAAAAAAGCATGGAAAGCCAAGACACCAGCTGAAATCTATCAGTAATTAGTAAGCAATCTTACCTCTTGTCATTGGAAATTAATATTAGCTGTTTCAGTTGCAACTGATGGCCTGGTGTCTCATTACCAAGGTGTCACACAAGAAATATCTCATGATGGGTAAAATCAAAGAGCCCTCTTTATACCTTTGCAACATTATTGTTGCAAAACATTACCATAAACCGGCTACAACCAGGTGCTCCTCGCAATATTCACACCTGAGCAATGCATGCGACTACTTTCTCCATACAGGAGGCATCTTGAAGCTGTCATTACCAACAAGGCTAATGTATGAAGTATTAAATACATTTCAGTAAGCATGTTCAATACTTTTTCCCTGTGTCATTCCATTTTATTACACCTAACTTAATTTCTAAACTTATTTGTTTGTTTTCTTTGTATGTATCGATTACTTGAGTTGTTACCGACATCTGGTGAAAATTTCATGTCAGCAGCACATTTAGAAATATATTTACTGAGAAAAATGATGACATGTTCAATACTTATTTTACCCACTGTATGTATTAAATGTAGTAAGGTTCTGGAATTATGTGACAAGCCGGTTTGCAGCTATTATTTTCACATCAGTTTCAAAATAATAGTAATTATTTTGCAATTTTTGCAGCTGCTTTTGGCCCAGAGACATGGTTATTTACCAGTAAAGATTTAGATTTTTGTATGTATGTCCTTACCAAAACGCAGTCTCTCCCGTGGAAACTCCCATTTGGGGTCATAAGGCAGCTGGGTTGGGTCTATATAGGTGTAATTGTTGCCATCAAAACTGTCGATCACCTTCCAATGGATCTCATATTTGGGTTTCTACGGCAGAAAATACAAGTGAAAGAAATAAAAACCGAATTTATTGCTAACAATTGTACGCTACTTCATAGTGTGCAGTGTGAGTGTTGTGACTTAGTACCTGCATGTATTTGTAGAGCAGAACCACCAAAAAGAAGCTGAGCAGAACACTAGTGGACACGACACCAGACAACAGAGGTGTGAAGAGTTTATGAGGCACTGTTCTCTCTAGGGAGAGAAACACATACCCACACACCAATCAATATACACACACTCAAAAATATATAAACACCACATCTGTTTAAAACAGTTAAAGTGTAATACTTCTTAACTCTGCGCCATATTAATAAGGCTAGAGGTGTATGTGAGTGTTTTAAATCTGTTGTTCAGAGGATTTTATAAGCTTAGCATCAGTATCAAAACCTAATGTGCACACGCTGCACAAAATAATAATCCCTTGTATCTGTCAACAAACTCAGTGTGTGTCTGAGAACATTCAGGGATTATCTGTTACCAGCTCTGTGTGTGTGTGTGTGTGTGTGTGTGTGTGTGTGTGTGTGTGTGTGTGTGTGTGTGTGTGTGTGTGTGTGTGTGTGTGTGTGTGTGTGTGTGTGTGTGTGTTTGGGTGTGAACAGGTTTGTGTTTATCTACTGCTCTCAATAACATGGTAAGACATGAATGGCCCACCTTCAAAAAAAAGTTGTTTTGGCATGTCTGGAGATATTAGCTAATAATTAGCTATGAGCTAATCAGCTAAACTATATTAAAGTTAATTTAGCTAATTGAAGCTAGATTAAATTAGACAAAACAGATTCATAAATGATGTAAATAAAGATTAATTTTAAATGTTGACTGTAACATATTTTGTACCATTTTAAAAGAAATCTCCTATGCTTAACCCTGCCTAATTATACTAAAAACAGTAATAATGTGCACTCATTACAACAGCCATTACTCCAGTCTTCAGTGTCACTTGATGAAAAAACAATTTTGTTATTATTAATAATGAAAACAGTTGTGTCAGTCTCAGGTGTGTTGTTTTTATTTAAAAATATATATGATATCAATCTCAATTTAAAGAGATTTAAAGGAGTCATGACATAAAAAAAAAAAAATTTCCCATTGATCTTTTGACAGAGAAGAGGTCTTTGTATGCTTAATACATCCTGCAAGTTTCATAACTTAAAATGTCCTTATCATCAATAAAAATGCATATATGTAAAAACCCATAAACACTGCCTCCACAGCAAGACATCAACAAATAGTCATCTTCTCACCATAGGTCCTGCCCACTGGCATTCAGTTGCTTAACGGTTGACACTTGATTACGCTGAATGGAAGTGTTGCGTCACGTCAAAAGCAAATAGAAATTACAATCACTGTCGCTATCTCGTCTACACTGAATACAGTATACAGATCAGTGTGTTCGCTTTCTGACACAGTCCACGTGCTTGAGTCTGTCATCAATAGGACAAATGGAATGAAAGAACATGGTTTGGTTTAAAGGCTCATTCGCATTAATGTACATATATCAGAAGGATCGCAGAATAATGTACAAGTGGATAGTTTATTTATAATGGTCTGAGGATTCTTTGGAGGATTTTGTTTTGTAAATGAAGTGTCATGGAGAGTTCACAAAGAAACATTTGTTGAAATATGAAGCAGTACTACATCTGACTGCAGCTGCATCACAAACTGTAAGGAAATGGTTTCATAATGCTTTGTCGCGAAATGGCAGTTTTTTATCATGTTGTTAAAACACTCACATGCTATAGCAAGGGGACGTTAATACTGTTTCCTGTGCAATTACGTTAGCCAATCATAACAGTAGCCGATTTCTGACAAGCTTTAAAGGACCTGTCCTTTAAAACAGGGTCAGAATGATGGTTGAAAATAATAATTTTTCCACATATTTATTTGAACATACTGTAATACTAAATACTGTAAAATACTTTAAAAATCTGTCATGACCCCTTTAATGTATCGTAAAATTGTTTCTTTCTTTCTTTGAGGTCAAAGAAGTGTGACAAAACTACATTTCCCATCATTCACTGTCACAATAAAATGCCAAGATAAAGCATCTATTATGGACCTAATGCACATTCTTTGCTTTTCATTTTGTTGCATTAGTGGGAAAAAAGCTTCCTGTCTTATCACTAAATGAAAAAAGAAAAGTAAACATGAAATTGCTTCCATTTTGTCCAACTAAAATCGTTCGAAAACACATCACATAGTAATTATGACTTCTGAACTTGTAAACAGCAGTGTCCCAAAGGAGCTGAAAGCAGCATTAGGGTTTGGATAAAGTCTGTAAAAATCTTCTTTCTGGGCTTACTTGTTACAACAGGGCTGTAACCCTTCACCATTCTATTTGTTTGTTTTTATTTCAGATTTATTAAAAAACTGGTTTACGCCAAAAGATTCAGTGCATGGTTATGGCCTTGGCCTACAATGCTGTACAACTGTATTGTATTATATGGCATATTATGTTTTAGAACCCTGATAATTGGTGTTTACTGCTGTATTTGTGAATAGAAATCTAAGGTCTAATGCCCTCATTAAGCTAGCAAGCTAAACATGAGTGTGTTTGAAGGAGTCTCACCGCTGATGGAAAATAGGGTGTAGGCCTGCTCGCCTTGGGTTGTTGCCACACACTCAAGAGTGTGAAATTTTCCTTTGCTGACATTAAGTCGACTCTCCACCTCACTTCGTCCAAATTCTGCCCCTGATACTGTTACCACAGCAAACTCTTCATCTGCCTGTGTTGCATTCAACAGGTGGGAACACCTGTCAGAGGTTATAAAAGGTATTTAGAGCCAAAAGAATATGACAAACTATCATCTAATCATCTAAGAAACAGTTTTTAACTTAAATGGCTTTGTGGAGTCTCATGAGATCATGACTATGTAATAGTTTGTTTACTCTGGAACTTGTATAGTGTAAGTTAGAGATGTTCGCTATTGTACAGTTGTGTGAGTGGCTTACATTAGTCTGTGAGTCATACCGTGTATGTGGCAGCTCGCAGTAATACCAAGATATTTTTGGGACAGGATATCCTGAAGCAACACACCGCACCTGTCCATCAACCGGCCCCTCCTGGGAAACTATCACTGGTTTGCCTAAATGAGAAATGTACTGTATTTATATAAAGACTGTATCAAATGCATTGTATAAAGTTTATTTCAGTTAAGTCCTGTTTTTTCTGAACTCACATATAACATGGACGGTGAATGACTTATTGACAGATGCATATGTGTGATTGGCTGAGAAAGTATAGATCCCGCCCTCTGATCCATGAACTCGAACCAGCCTTAATTCACTGATGTACCTGCAGCATACAGAGAAATGATACTCCGTCTCAGTGTTAGAAAACACACCTAATGAACATACATAGTTTTAATACATAGCAAGGGGAAAGTGTATTAGGTAATACTTTATTTTAAGTACTTACTATTTAATAACATTCAATTATGCATAACTCCAAGTAACTAACCCTAACCTTAACCCTACAGCAAGTACAATTAAAATGACTCAGTACTTATTTATATAATTAAAATGTCACCTTAAATTAAAGTGTAACCTTTTATAAATGTACATAGAAATAGTTCCAAATAGTTTTAAACAAAATAGTTGTTAATATTGCTGTAAAATGTTTATCTGAAATAGAAATCTTCTGTAACAGTATACATGTCTTTATCATTTATCATTTATCATTTCTTTCCCCCCAAAAAATACTGACTCTAAGCTTTTGAATGGTATAGTGTATAATGTTACAAAAGCTTTTCAATTCAGATAAATGATTATTTTTTTATTTTCTTTCTATTCATCAAAGAATCTACTCAACTGTTTAAAATACTGATAAAAAATATAATAAAAAATATTTCTTGAAAAAACAAATCAGCATATTAGAATGATTTCTGAAGGATCATGTGACACTGAAGAGTGGAGAAATTATGCTGAAAATTTAGTTTTGATCACAGGAATAAATTACATTTTAAAATATATTCAAATATAAAGCAGTTATTTTAAATAGTAAGAATATTTCACAATATTACTGCTTTTGATTTTTACATTTTAAAACAATGTTAAAGTTAACACAAAATTGATTGTTGTGTGTGTATGTTCAGATGTGTATACCTGTACTGCTGATTATGCAGTGTAATGACGTGTTCGGATGTGTTTTTGAGCTGTTGGTTGTTATAAATCCAGTAGACATCAGTGGGTGTGGGGTATGAAGACATCTCCACGCTGAGGGTCATACTTTCTCCCTCTTTCACCTCCATCACACTGTCCTCTCTCTCCGTGAGGTTAATGAAACCATGCTCTGCCACACATACATGTAACAATGAAAGGTTAAAACAAAATCAATGCATCTATGGCAGGACTTGCATTTAAACAATCGCCATATTAAAGGGATAGTGCACCCATAAATTAAAATTCTGCCATTAATTACTAACCCTAATGTCGTTCCAATCTTGTAAGACCTTCGTTCATCTTTGGAACACAAATTAGCTGAATTAGCAAATTAGCTGAGATCAGAAAGCTCTCGGATTTCATTAAAAATAACTTAATTTGTGTTCTGAAGATGAAAGATGGTCTTACGTGTTTGGACCGACATGAGGGTGAGTAATTAATGACATAAAGTGTTGCAATTTATCCCATTCATTTTTCTACAAGTGGCCCATCTGGCTCTCCTTACTCTCTCTGGTTGAAGTCAATAATATTTGAAAATGACAGGTTGATACAGCTTCATTTCAAATTTCTTACCGTAAACCTCCAAACTGACAGTTGCCATAGAGACACCTTTCTCATTCCTCGCAATACATCGATAGAGTCCTGCGTCATCCATCGTCACAGATGCGATGTGAAGTCCTATTGAGTGCTGATATTCTCGGGAACCGGGCAGGATGTTTGATTTACGGCTCTGGTTTGCCATCTAAATCATGATTGACAATAACAGTCCAGGTTAGATACTGTGCTCACAGAAAGTAATCTAAGATTATACAACAGGCGTGTTGATCTAACCGCTTCAGAAGGCATACTCCAGCTCAGCCGGATATCATGGTTGATGTTAATGGTGCTGCAGTTGAGCAAAAACTCCTCACCCTGGATCAGAAGCACATTTTCGATTCGGGTAAGGCTGATCACTGGCACTGTCTCTGGGACTATTACAAACAGCATATAGGCACATTAAAGCATACAGGCAAATAATTATTGATTTATATACTGTATATATGTATGTAAGCCATAATATGATAATGATATACTATATCTTTTAAAGGGCTAGTTCATCCAAATAAGAAAATTCTGTGATTAATTACTTACCCTCATGTTGTTCCAAACCTGTAAGACCTTTGTTCATCTTCGGAACACAAATGAAGGTATTTTTTATGAAATCCAAGAGCTTTCTGACCCTGCATAGGGTCCATGTGACATTAGTGGTTCAACTGAGATTTTATGAAGCTACATTTTTAGTGTGCAAAGAAAACAAAAATATTGACTTTTTTCAACAATTTCCTCTCTTTATTGTCAGTCTTGCATCATTGTACTCTTATGACTGACATGGAAGACAAACGATTGTTGAATAAAGTCATTATTTTTTATTTCTTTGTACACAAAAAGTATTCAAATAGCTTCATAAAATTAAGGTTGAACCACTGATGTCACATGGAGTATTTTGACAATGTCCTGACTACATTTATAGGCCTTAAACATAGTAGTTGTGTTGCTGTTTAAGCAGGGTCAGAAAGCTCTCAGATATCATCAAAAATGTCTTAATTTGTGTTCTGAAGATGAACAAATGTCCTACGGGTTTGGAACAACATGAGGTGAACTGTTCCTTTAAGAACTGTTCTAACACATACACACCTGGCCGCACACTCAAGCTATATGGGTTTGATTTCACAGGTTTTTCATCCATCTCTCCTGCACAAACGTAGCAGCCCTCAAAAGCTCTGGAGACATTTTTGATGGTGATCCCTTTCTGAGGGTGTGCAATGTAGGTGAGTCCAGCAGGTAGACCAGAACCAGTACAGGTCAGAAGGGAGAGGTTTTTGACGGCTGGATCTGTTACTAAACAAGAAATAGTCCCATCCTCTCCTTCCCTCACCAAAAGGCCGTCCACCATAGTGCGCACAAAAGGGTTCTCCAAATCTGCCAGAAAAGAGACATTTTAGGCAGAAAACATGGAGACTGACGAGAACGGGGAACAAAAGACATGCAAATCAAAGGAGAACAAGGAAGGAAAGGAAAAAAAGTGTGATTGTAAGACAAGGGGTGTCACATTAAACACTGGAAGGATTTGCGTATGAGGAAATAGAGTGTGCAAAAGGTTTATCAAACAATTCGGCTGTTTAAATACCTGTATCATTCAATGACAGTTCACAATAATACAAATAAAAGAAATTAAACCAGATCCACACTAAGGTGTGGTTTGAGCAAACAGCTTAAGGACAAGCATTTGTTCTTTAACAAAAAACCTATTCAATTTCTAATATTAGTTTAGGAGTGAAGTGTGGGAACTGAGGGCGAAAGACAAACAAACTCTCTCAAATCAAAGAGAATTGTGTAAACATGCACATTCAAACCCACCTTTCACATAGATGTAGATGGAGCTCTTCTCTTGTGTTTGTGTGTTTTCACAGATGTACCGGCCCATATGCTGTACCTGTGTGGAGGTGAGGAGGATGATACTGGCTCCATCTTCCTCTTTCCCTCCTTCAATTTTCCGACCTTTTTCCCGCATCCATCGCACCTTGCTCGCCTCTGCATCATCATGACAACTGAGCTCCAGTTGTCCACCTTTAGGTATCACCAGATGAGTGGCATTGGGAGTGATAACAGGTTTAAACCATCCTGGAATACAAACACACACAAATCAGTTCTGTGCAAGTCAGGGCTAATCAACAACAAATAAATCTTTAAAAGCGTATAACCTGCAGCTGATGTTATCAAGGCAATACTCTAATCTGAACCTTTTAATTATGACAAGCAGAATAAAAAAAACTCCTGGATCCCATAGTATGTAAACAAAGTAAAAATGACCTGCTTGATTCTTAATACTGTGTTACCTGAATGATCAACAGCTTTGTTTTTTTTTTGTGGTATTTGTTCATGAGTCCCTCGTTTGTCCTGAACAGTTAAACTGCCCACTGTTCTTTAGAAAAAACCTCCAGGTCCCACAGTTTGGTTTTTCAGCATTTTTGTGTATTTGAACCCTTTCCAACAATGACTGTATGATTTTGAGATCCATTTTTTTCACACTGAGGACAACTGAGGGATGCAACTATTACAGAAGGTTCAAATGCTTACTGATACTTCAGATGGAAACACAACTTTTTGAATTTGAAGATCAGCATAAATTTAACTTATTTAGTCTTCTGGGAAACATGTAAGTTTCTTTTGTATCCTCTGAAGGGCAGTACTAAATTAAACAAATATGATATTTAGGCAAAATAAAAAAAAATCTTCATACTGTTCAAAAGTTTACACCCTGGCTCTTAATGCATCGTTTTTCCTTCTGGAGCATCAGTTTGTACCTCCTGTAATAGTTGCATATGGGTCCCTCAGTTGTCCTCAGTGTGAAAAGATGAATCTCAAAATCATATGGTCATTGTTGGAAAGGGTTCAAATACAAAAATGCTGAAAAATTTGTGGGACCTGAAGGATTTTTCTGCAGAATAATGGGCAGTTTAACTGTTCAGGACAAACAAGAGACTCATGAACAACTATCACTAAACAAAAAAACACAGCTGTGGATCATTCAGGTAACAACACAATATTAAGAATCAAGTGTATGTAAACTCATTGTATGTAAAGTCATTTTTATAAATTTAACTATTATTTTCTCTTGAACTATATAAGCTTCTTTTATGTGAAATATATTATTCAGGTCAGTACTAAATACAAAATAACATGCATTTGTATGATCCCTCTTATTTTGGTAAAATAATTAGATTTTGCAAGGTGCATGTAAACTTTTGACCTCAACTGTATATGTGTGTGTATGTGTTTAAAATATGCTTTTAGGCAAGCAAAAATATTTAATTTTATAATTCTATTTAATTCAATTTAATTTATTAGGGGTTGAACATGACCTTTACAGATTTTGAAATAATCATCCAGACATTGTTTCCTTTTTTATTATGCGTTCATAATTTAAACAATTAGTGCTACCTTCTCCCATTAACCGCACTATGACTAATCTGTTACTTCACCGTGATGATGAATCAAACGTTACGAAGCAAGTGAATCAAGTTAAGTAAGTGTTTGTACGGGGTGCATTAGTGGCAATTTTTCAGGACAGCCGAAGACTAGATCCCATTTGCCTAACGGTCCCGAGCTTTCCCGCTAGATTAGAACGTTCAATCACTGGCGCGACTTTACACATACATCTAAATAGCCTACACACCATAAAACCAGCGTAGAACTGACAAACACTTATAACATTCACGGCATTTTAAGGATTTAAGGTAATTATAAATGTTTCATAGATATGTTTTGAGTAGTACTTTAAAACACATTTCCATTACTGTTTACAAAGTGTCCGAATGACAATTTCTGTTATTGCTGATCAGAAAATATGACAAAACCATTATCACACCTGACGATAAATAGCCACTAATCGTGATAATGGGATGTTTTTTGTTGTTGTTGTTTTTAAGTATTTCCTGTTTCATATGTTTATTATGTTGAATTAAAATAATTTACAAATTATTTTTAACTAGTAAACTTGTAACAGCACAAACACGCTTGCTAGTTACAAACGTTGAAACAACTCGCGTTCTCACCTATAAAATGTTACACATGAACCATTTTCTTCTCGGACGGCATCTGTTGCTTGCAGCTACTGTACAATCTATCAGATAATCTCCGACAGGTAACAACAAACCGCCCGTTAGTTAAGAACAGTTTGTGACAGCCTGTAACTGTTAGTAATGTATTCTGATAGTTACTGTGGTCGTTAAATTGACAGTAGCTTTATTAGGTAGCTGTCTGCTCGTCCTCCACTGGATTTATTTGAAGCGACTCTAATTACACGCTAATTAATTATTGACATTGTGCACAACACATGAGATTCGCGCGGTGTGTTTTCTTACTACCTCTAATAACTCAAATTAATCAATAGCTATCTAACTCTGTAAATGTATAGATAGGCGTAATAAATCAAGTATTTAATTGACAGCGCGTAACTGTAATTATGGAATAGACATACTTAGAGAGTACAGATGGACAAATACCTAACTCTTAACTGTCATCATCTGCATCTGTCGTCAAAACAATTGGATAATTCTCTGGATATTAGCCTAATCATCCGCTCATAATTAACAGTACACATATGGATTGCGTAGCTAACATAATTGGGTGAAAAATACAACATATTTAATATATACATATAAACAAATGAAAATGAATACAGTAATTGAATATGTTCTTACCTCCAGGTACAGCGAATAAAAGTAGAACTGTGCGTAAAAACCAAACGTGACCCATTCCGCCTGTCTGTGTTCGTGCGTCGGTACATTAGTATGACTGATCCACAACTGACTGTCTTCATGTCTCTCTCTCTTTCTCTCGCTCGCTCTCTCTCTCTTTCTCTCTCTCTCAGTTCACTCTCTATGGCAAGCCATGTTAACATTTATGCCTTCAATGTGTAGCATCTATTTTTGTAGCTATTCGTTTTTGCATTTTTACTGATAAGTATTCACTGCAGAACAAGCAGGAACTTTCATTAGTTACTAGTTTTAGTTTTGCTTGTATTTATTATCCATACATCACACTTAATAGTTCTGCTCATGGCATTTTTTCACTGCGTCTACAATTCGGCTCGGCACAACTCGGCTTGCTTTACTTTGGCTCAGTTTGCTTTTCCACTGCAGTTTAGTGGGTGCGATTGTAGACTGATCGTTATAGTCATAGATATGTATACCTAGATACCCCATTGGACCGCTCCAAGCACGTAGATGCGTCCGCCATTTTGGAACGGTCCACTTGACGTCATTCACCATACTGTAGGTTCGCAGACCAACGGCTGTTCAGGACTGTGGCATTTTGAATATTCAGTGATTACTATGGTGATTTACATAGATCTATGGGTGAATGACGTCAAGTGGACCGCAGCAAAATGGCAGACGACTTACGTATAAAGGCCCATAGAAACAGTCACTAATGAGGCATCTAGGTATATATATCTATGGTTATAGTTGCGCCGCCACCTTGTCTACTGACCACGATACAGCCATTTCCTATTTCAAGTTGTGTGAATGGTCGTCTTAAGCAAGTCATTTAATAAAGTCATGCGAACAAATGATACTGTGTTGGCTGTTGCTGACTATTTAAAGGGATCATGTAATGAAAAATGTAATTTGCCTTTGTCTTTGGCATATATGAGGTCTTTGTATCATTAAAACATCCTGTGAGTTTCATAGCCTAAAATGTTCTCCTTATAATCAACAAAACATTTATTTAATTAAGCTCCAAAAATGGCTCATTTGGATCTGAGGTGAAAGATGATGTCACCCAGGAACAAACATTTGCATTTTGCCTCCAGAGAAAGACATCAACAAACTAGTCATCTTTTCACCATAGGCCCCGCCCACACTTAACACTTGATTATGCTAAATGCCAGTGTCGAGTCATGTTAGAAATTACAATCGCTGCAGCTATCTTGTCTACACTGGATACAGTATACAGATGTGCATTCTCTTTCTGACATGGTTCACGTGCTTGAGTCTGTTGTTAATATGACTAATGGAGTGAAAGAATGTTAGCTTTGATGTATTTGGTTTAAACAGCTTGTTTGTGTCTTTGTACAGGTATCAGAAAGATCCGAGCCTCTTAAAACAGGTCGTTTTAGACAAAGAGTCAGAATGAGGGTTGAAAATAATAATTTTTTCTGATATATTTATTTATTTATTTTTATTTATTTTTTTATTTTTTTGCTAAAACTGTATTACCATTATAAGTAAACCTCAAGACTCATAATAAAATATTTAAATAATCCATGTCATGACCCCTTTAAATCTGGTTTGGTGTCTTGTGCCACAAATCCAATGATGCTGGTATTTACGATTCTCTCTGACCAATCAGTGATCTGCAGTGTTTACACATCACTAAAAAAAAGTACCAGGTACTGTACACAGTGGAAACCCCCCCAAAAAGCGAGCCATACCATGCAGCGGGAAACCACCATTATATCACCAACTGTAATCACTTTTTATATGACTAATCAAAATTGATATTTCATAGTTCAAATAAATCTTCAATGGGATTAGGTGTAAAATGTTTCTAGTGACAACTGGAATACATACAAGTGTCTAATACACTATCTAGTTAACTAGGTGGAATAGGTGGCAGGAAGAATTGTAATACATACTTTGTAATACATAAGTGAATAAGTGATATCTGCTCTACAGATTTTAGAATTCAAAGACAAAAAAAATTGAGATGATGATAATGTTAAAGTGGCTTGCCATACTCTGTCTCACATTGCCTATGTTTCCCAGCTGCCAATATCAAGGTTGTTTTGATCAAAGGTTTTTGGTACACAGGTACTGGACATCACTCAGTCCAGCTGACGCGTGCTTACGAGAAATCCAAAGAGAGTTTGCATTAGAACTGCCCTTGTTAGGAGGACGATTTGCAGTATTCATTATCTTAAGTGGAGGATTTTGGACAGTGTCACGTCTCTTGCTGCAATTCAGCAGTTTAGTCATTTCTGTGTTGCCAAGGACTACTGACATGAATTTAAAACTTATTGCTCTGCCTGCCCTCTCATGCACACGTTAATCAATAGAGCTGAAAATGTTGCAGGTCTTCAATGATGACGTGCTGTCTGCTGCATCAGAATCATCTTATGTGTTTGTGTATGACCCACAGAAAACAGGCATCCAATACACTGTTTCTGATATTGTTTTTCTTCTAACACAATTATAAAAAACTCGGTGGACATCTTGGTCTTTCAAGGCTTCAAGTGGTTTTGTTTTTTCACTTTATTGTGAAAAAACTTCATTAGGATCTGTAGGCATGTGTTTGTTATGCAGGGGGCATGTATGTTGTGTCGGTGTAGCTACCTTGTGTTTGATCAATTATTCATGAATCAGAGCAGGTTTTTGATACTGATAGGTCCTTACTCATCATCTGCAGGCTGTTTGTGAGAGAGATAGAGATGCTGACTCACTGGTCTTTCTTTTCAGAAGTGACTCATTGCTTCTTTTATGGACATACGATCACTTTGCCATTTTAAAGAGAAACAGAGTCCAAATATTGTGTTCTTGTTTTCAGTACTGACCTCAAATGCTTTACTGCTATGCAATGGTTGTGTAGATAGATAGATAGATAGCTCAAATACTTTACTGCCATTCATTGGTTGTGTAGGATAACTGCGCACCATTCCAGAATAAGATTTATCAGTATTAAAAAGGCCTTTTAGAACAACGCAGACTGAAATCGAGAGTAGTCTAATGGACTAAGATGCCAACCTAATGAAGTTTGTCCACTAGATTTTTGCTGATCCTGCAGACAACCTCATCTGCCGACCAAGTGACCATTAGGGTCTTCAATCCATAACAGTACAATCGGTGTGTGGTGGGGTTGGTTTTGTGGTGGTTTTTAAGTGTTGCTGTATGCCTATACACTGAGAGTACTTTGCTGTTGTAAACCATTTTATCTTTGTCCATTTTAATATTGTATAAGTGCATACCCTAAACTGACATGAGCCTGACATAAAGGGATAGGTCAGTCAAATGTAAAAATTCTGTCATTTTATTCACTCTCATGTTGCTCTAAATCCATATGACTAAACTACATAAGAAAGTTTCATTAGCTGTTCTAATGGATTTAGTTTTTTGTTGCATAGGCACCTATTGTATCTGTTAGCGCTGTTCTTCGTGTGCTTTTAGTCTATGGCAGCCCACAAAACTGCTTTCTGGAAAGATATGAAATTAGATAAAGGACAGATAAATAGAGGACAGTGTCTTTCTTTCTTCAGAGGAAAAGAAATTAAGGTTTTTGAAAAAAACATTCCAGGATTTTTCTCCATATAGTGGACTTCAATGGGGATCAATGGGTTAAAAGTCCAAATTGCAGTTTCAATGCAGCTCTCTACATGATCCCAGCCGAGGAATAAGGGTCTTATCTAGTGAAATGAATAGTTATTTAAAAAAAAATTGAATGTATATACATTTACTTTTCTTTCAGCCTGAGGCTTATTCATTTCACTTTTTTTTTTTGTGAAAGGCCTTTTACATTTGCTAAAAATAGAACTAGAATAAAACTTTTTATATTAAAAACAAACAAGCAAGACCTTCCCAGATTTAAAAAGTAATGTGAAAGTATAGCAAAATTAATGTAATGCTAAACACAAATGCTCGTCTTGCACTAGCCCGGTTTCACGCATTACATAGTCACACTGGAAAGGTCACATGTGACCTAGGCAGAAGTACTGACTCAGTGTTTACAAAGCGGACATGCAAAGAATGATTTTGAAGCTGAGAGAGAAAATGAGATGGACTTTTATGCTCTACCCTACCTTTTTGAACTGAAAAACACAGATGAAGAACTAACCACGCGTGACCTTTCCAACACGATTACGACTGCATGAAATCGTAGCCAAGCATCACTGCAGGATGAGCATTTGTGGTTAAAAAGTACAGAATTTTTTTTTTTTTTTTTAGAAAATTTTGCTAAACAAGACCCATTCCTCTTCTGTGATCATGTAGAGTCCTTTGAAACTGCATTTTGAACCTTCAATCCACTGATCCCCATTGAAGTCCACTATGGAAAAAAATCCTGGAACGTTTTTCTCAAAAACCTTTATTTCTTTTCGACTGAAGAAAGAAAGACATGAACATTTTGGATGACATGGGGGTAAGTAAATTATCAGGAAATTCAGGAGTGAACTAATGCTTTCACCTGTTTGTCACCTCACAATGACGCCACGTCAAATTGGTAACACCCACCAATTGTCAAAATTAATAAATAATTAAATCATATTACTAGTGATTGTATTAATGGTTTTTAGCCATCTTAACAAACAACATTTTAAAATGTCTTCAAATCAGTGTTGGGGAAAGTTACTTAAATTATCTGTTACTACCTAAAGAAAATAACTAATTACTTAGTTACTTTTTATGGAAAGTAATGCGTTTGTCAGGTTTATGGACTGTTTGTTCATGTTTTCCTATTGCTTCCCCCCTTTGGATGGAATGTTTTGTTTTTTCCCTTTGTCTCCCCCTATTGTTGGGTTTCTCCCATACCCATATTTGGTTTTCCTGCTCGTTTGCATAATCCCCTTCACCTGTCTTAGTTAATTAGCCACCCTTTATAAGTTTGTTTGAGTTCCTTGTCCGGCAACATCGTTACATCATGTTTCATCCTACGGTTCCTCGTGTATTGCAGTCTCCTTGTTTCCCTGTCTAAGGATTTATTAAAGACTTTGTATTTTACTCTGTCGTCATGTTGCTCATTCCCGCATGCACCGTGACAGCGTTGCGTTACTTTCGCATTACTTTTTAAATCTGGTAAGGGGCTTGCATGTTTATTTTTAATATTAAAAGTTATATTTTTAGATAATGTAAAAGGCCTTTCACACTATAAAGTTAAATAAGCCTCAGGCTGAAAGAAAAGTAAAATCATGCGGTCACCAGTGAAGCACAAATGTTAGTTTATCTGTGTCACGTAAATATAAAGGTCTGAGTCCAAAAGCAGGGTAAGTATATATTTAATAACAATTAAACACAAATAAACAAACAAAACAAAGGCCAACACGGCACACACGACAAGAACTGAGCAAGAGCAGGATACACACAGAGCTGGTGACACGAAACAGGAAACATAAAGATAATGCAGAAGCACCAGGGAAGTGGAAGTGTGGAGATTATAAAGACAATAGTGATTGTGAACAGCTGGGAATAACAGGTGACATAATCATGACAGGTGAACACTCAGGGAAGTGCAGTGCAGGGAAGGGAAAACAGCGACCCCAGGTGGCTGAGGGGGGCCCCACAGCCCAGATCATGACACTACCCCCTCCCCACGGAACGGCTCCCAGACGTTCCACGAGTCTGGAGGGTGGAGGAACGGGGGAAGGCAAATCAGGGGGAGGGACGGCGGGCCAGGCCCGTGCAACGGAGTCACGCGAGCTGGCCTCGCCGCCAGCGGAGCCTCAGCGGACGCCGCCGCGTCAGGCACGGAGATAGCGGACGCCGCCGCGTCAGGCACGGAGATAGCGGACGCCGCCGCGTTAGGCACGGAGATAGCGGACGCCGCCGCGTCAGGCACGGAGATAGCGGACGCCGCCGCGTTAGGCACGGAGATAGCGGACGCCGCCGCGTTAGGCACGGAGATAGCGGACGCCGCCGCGTCAGGCACGGAGATAGCGGACGCCGCCGCGTTAGGCACGGAGATAGCCGACACCGCCGCGTTAGGCATGGAGATAGCGGACACCGCCGCCGCGTCAGGCACGGAGATAGTCGCTGCTGCTTCGGGGATCAAGGCAGCGGACGCCACCGCTCTCCTGCGGAAGAGCGTCTCCGCCCCCGCCGCAAAGTAGGGGCGCATCTGCGCAGCCTCGGCCCTACAGGCGTCCATCTGCGCCAAACAGGTGTAGAGGAACTCGAACCTCTTGGCCGACGCCGCCTCGAACGACATCCCCGCCGTGTCGGGAACAGAGCGGGTGGTCGCTGCCCCCAGGCGGGGGAACGCCGCCTCCTCAAAAAAAATATTCCTCCCTGCTGGACCCATTTGTGGCTTCTGCATTCTGTCACATAAATATAAAGGTCTGGGTCCAAAAGCAGGGTAAGTATATATTTAATAACAATTAAACACAAATAAACAAACAAAACAAAGGCCAACACGGCACACACGACAAGAACTGAGCAAGAGCAGGATACACACAGAGCTGGTGACACGAAACATAAAGATAATGCAGAAGCACCAGGGAAGTGGAAGTGTGGAGATTATAAAGACAATAGTGATTGTGAACAGCTGGGAATCACAGGTGACATAATCATGACAGGTGAACACTCAGGGAAGTGCAGTGCAGGGAAGGGAAAACAGCGACCCCAGGTGGCTGAGGGGGGCCCCACAGCCCAGATCATGACAATCTGAAGTCATTTTTGCTTATTAGTATGGTTGAACTAGTCATCAAAGGTCAGCACCAAAGACATTGGTTAATAAAATGGGTTATTTGTGTGATTTAACATTTAATTATTGCAGGTTTGCATCATATTCTGAGTTTGAATATCACTGTTTTAATTCATTTTGATGATGAATACTGAATCTGTTTTTGTGAGCGAGATGAATTAATGCATGTTCACATTTAGTCAAGACCCCACCACTGTTTAAAATAACTTATTGTTGCAGTTGGTCTGATGCTATGCTTAGCTTCTCATTTTGCATCTGTTGTGCTTGTTTTTTGGCCACAGAGTACAGTGAATTTTTGCTCACATAGGTTACAATGAAGCAAAAGGTCATTCCATTAGTCCATTAGTGATGGGCAGCTCTGTTCCTGCAGGTTAGGCTAAGTATAGTCCAATCCTTAAAGTCTCTAAAAAATCTAATCAAAGTCAACTGGATTACTCGTAATATACTGTAAGGTGTCTTTGATTTGGGCAGGAGCTAAATAGTGGCCAGTGTTGATCATTCCTGATGTATACTGTAGTGTACACTAATTCACAGCATCTCTTCCAGAATACAATTTCACAATCTGTTGGACATCTTAATGTCTTGTGATGCATAAGTTTGCTTATTTAATAAATAAACGCCAAAATCTGATGGTATCTTTTAGAGGGCAATTACATGCCATAGACAGACATGACGGGAAATGCATGTTTAACGCATTTGTGAGAATTCTAATGCGGACAGCTACAGAGTCAATCTGAAAATTATGCAGAAAAACAAGGAGATTACAAAATGTTAAGATGCTAAACTGAGTGTCTAATCAAAACGATGAATCTGATTAACTGGGTTACAGAGCACTTTAAATCGCATTAAGCTTATTGGTGTTGGGAAGAAAGCAAAAACAGAAGGCGAAAGAAAAAAGAGAAAATGTGAGGCTGAGAAGTCAAGAGAAAGAGTTCAGTAAAACAGAAAGCAGACAGAATGAAATTAATAAAGGTAGACTGAGCAGAAAATGATAAATACTTTTAAAAAATGAGTGGAGAATTATATATTAGTGAAGCAGAAAGAGTGATCAAGATTAGATAGAAAAAGATGTTTCCATTAATAAAGGCAGCTGTCATAACTCATGTCCAATCATAACTGCATTACAAAACATTTAAAACATTCCAGAATGCATTAAGTCTATAAGCCTGTCCAAAACCACAACAGTAGTCATTTGATATTCACAGTTGCCTCAATGAGCATCGCTGCAGTTTAGCTGGTCAATATTCTTCTTCCATTCTTCAATCAATATGACAAGACTCTTTGACCACAAGGAGCATATATTGTATATGTGCCTGACACTAAAGCTAACATTTTGTTTATACAGCCAATTGGTGTTCTTTACAAGCTGTTTTCATCAATATATTTCAGTATGGATTGAAGAGATGTTTTGAGACAAAGAAATCACTGTAACCTTTTTTCACTCAGCATCTATCATACTGAATAGAATCGCTAGTACTGCCAGTAATAACATCAGCTAAATGTTAAAATTTTTAATATTTGAGAGACTAATAATGAAAACAAATCAAGCATGTTCACTGACACCCTATTTTGTTTTGTGTTTGTTTATGTATTTTAAATGATATAAGAGATAAAAGGGGGATGACTCGACAAAACTAAATAAAGATTAGAAATAGTGATGCAAATAGTCACATAATAATTACATCTTCTTTAGAAGATGAATATGCATACTAAGCACAGTATAATAAGATGACCCCTAGCCCCAAACGTCAATCAGTTTGAACATCAATATTTGTAGTGTTGATGATTTAGTGATTATGTAGTAGTGATTTGATTTAATCAGCCAAAACAGTTTGAACAATTGATTTAAGTTCAACTGAAGTTAATTGATCTAAATTTGTGTCACTGGAAAATAGTTAATTATGCTGAACATGCTGAAAGTTTTTTAGTCTGTTTGAACAAAAAGTGGCATGTTCAAAATTATTCATACCCTTCTCAATAATCAATAGAAAAGCCTTTATTGGCTATTACAGCAATCAAACGCTTCCTATAATTGCTGACCAGCTTTTTGCATATCTCCACTGGTATTTTTGCCCATTCATCTTTAGTGATGAGCTCTAACTCTTTCAGGTTGGAGGGTCTCCTTGCCGTCACCCTGATCTTTAGTTCCCTTCACAGATTCTCAATTAGATTTAAGTCAGGACTCTGGCTGGGCCACTGCAAAACGTTAATGTTTTTGTCTGTTAACCATTTCTTCATCACTTTTGCTGTGTGTTTTGGGTCGTTGTCGTGCTGAAATGTCCGCTGGTGCCCAAGCCCAGGTTTCTCTGCAGACTGCCTGATGTTGTTGTTGAGAATTTTGATGTATTGCTCCTTTTTCATGGTGCCGTTTACTGTGATTAGGTTCCCAAGTCCACCGGCTGAAAAACACCCCCAAAACATTAGGTTCCCACCACCATGTTTGACAGTGGGGATGGTGTTCTTAGGGTTGAAGGCTTCTCCTTTTTTACGCCAAATGAAGGCTACATCATTGTGGCCAAACAATTCAATTTTTGTTTCATCTGACCATGAAACAGAAGACCAGAAGTCTTCTTCTCTGTCCAGATGAGCAAGCGGGCTTTTGTGTGCCTTATCTGGAGAAGTGGTGTCCTCCTTGGTCTGCGTTCGTGGAACACAGTTTTTTATTTTGAAGTGAAAATATAAAATTAGACCCTTGGGGTAAGCTAAATGAATGAAAACATTTCTTCCATTAAAATATGGGCAATTAAATTTGTAAATATGCCTGTATATAAATCACAATAAACTCCAAAAGTGCTTTGTCTGTCTTTGATCATTTAATTATTAAGCTAAATTGTCAAAAGACAATTTAGACAATTTTAAATAGCACAGTTCATCTAGTATTGTACATTAATGAAAGTGTAAATTTATAAACAATTTTAGAAATGTAATCTCAAAAGTAATTTATACATTCTGTGAATGATTAGTGAGGGGGCCTTAATAATCATAATAATAATCATCCACATGAAACATTTATAAATATGTTACAATTTTAAAGTAAATTCACATGTATCTTAAGGGGGGCATCTTCCCCCATCTTACCCTATAGGCTGCCAGTACATTGTCAGTTCTAGTGTCAGTACTGACAATGTTTTTTTTTCTTATTTGTTCATTGTACACACTGTTTAATGATGAATCAAACTGCTTGTTTAAATATAAGAAAATTAATTAGCCTAAAATTTAGTTGAAAAAATGTGACAAAGTTAACCTAGAGTATTAATTTTGCCTAAACCAAATTGTGCTGACCAACTAAACATATGTATTTTAAATGAACTAAACTGTTTGTAAAAACTTTCTTTTTTGAGTGCAAAGGCAGCACTCAATATGCATAATGGTAACCACAAAGTTCAAAAACATTACAGAAACATTAAACACTAACATGTTTTCCTCTTTACAGAAAAATATAAAATAACACTTAAATGTATTCTCCTAGTATAGTCATTTGCAAAGCATTCTGGGAACTATAGATCCACTGCCAAGTTAGTTTTGTCAACAAATATATGTAGTTTTTATTGATACGTGAATTTACCAAAAATTACTTAAACTTTTAAATGTATTAGGCAGACTGAACACAATGAAATTAAATTGTTACAAAATTTCAAAAATCATTTCACCTTAGCTCTAATTAATTAAATTGAATAAGAGGCAAAAATAATTTTTGAGTGTATATTGTGTCTTTTATGATGCATCATTGTTGTCTTTATTTTTCATATTTACGATGTAATTTCACATATTTGTGATTATTTGGCTGTTATATTGATGTGGCATTAACACAGACAAGCAGAGCCATGCAGTGAACAGTTTAACATCCCTGTGCTTTAAAGTAAATATCAACGATTATTAAATGCCACTTGGCTGATCAAATTTGAGGAACAGAAATCTCTCTATCTCCCTTCCTCAGCTGCTCCCATTAGGGGTCGCCACAGCAAAATTATCAGCACACCCATTTAGCACAGGTTTTACACCGACTACCCTTGACGCCCTGACACAACCCAGCACTGAGAGTGCACTAGCTAGTGGACACACTAAATTTGAAGACCAGAACTAACTGGTGTATAATCAACTTAGTTGTAAATATAGTTGTTGTTGTTTATATCATTACTATTATTAATTTTTTTTTATGTTTTGTGTAATGGGCACAAGTATAATTGAGTGGCACAAATCTCAACTCAAAGAAACAGTAAGATATCTCCCTCTAGTGGTTGTAAATAGCACCATTTAAAGGAGAACTCCGGTGTGATTTTGACCTAAAGTGTATTGAATCATGATACCGAGTGTGAACGTACCTTGCATATCTCATCTCGTCTTGTCCACTGCTGTCCGAAATCTGGGGTCAGTTAGCCGATGCTCACAACAGCTTGTCAATGAAAGTCAATCGGGCATCGAAGGAGCCATGTAAATAAATCACTGTTTTACGCCATTTACGAGGCACAAAGTAGCTCCACACTTCATTGGTAGACTTCCAAGGGCCCTGACATTTAAAACGAGACATTGAGAACTCATAAAAAACACCGGTAGTTTATTTACAAGTAGATTTATACAGACAGTAACTGCAAGAAGTTTAGCGCCCGCCGCCATCTTAAATGTAGTCACGATAAGTCGAGTGTCGAGCACCAAGGAAACTACAACCTGATACGTTGATAAGCTGATAAATTCCTTGGTGCTCGACACTCGACTTATCGTGACTACATTTAAGATGGCGGCGGGCGCTAAACTTCTTGCAGTTACTGTCTGTATAAATCTACTTGTAAATAAACTACCGGTGCTTTTTATGAGTTCTCAATGTCTCGTTTTAAATGTCAGGGCCCTTGGAAGTCTACCAATGAAGTGTGGAGCTACTTTGTGCCTCGTAAATGGCGTAAAACAGTGATTTATTTACATAGCTCCTTCGATGCCCGATTGACTTTCATTGACAAGCTGTTGTGAGCATCGGCTAACTGACCCCAGATTTCGGACAGCAGTGGACAAGACGAGATGAGATATGCAAGGTACGTTTACACTCGGTATCATGATTCAATACACTTTAGGTCAAAATCACACCGGAGTTCTCCTTTAAGGTGCATCAAAATTCTTGAACGGGTTGAGCTGTCCATGGTTCTGAACTCAAGCAGGTTGCTATCCATGGTACTGAATTATATTTCAGGCTGATCTAACGGGGAAAATAAAGACGTGGTTGTTTTATGCTACCCCCAATTCTGCACTGAATAAAACCGATATCGATGCAGGTTGATATTTCCGAGCCATTTGCCCTTTTACTGCTGTCCAGCTGCATTGACTTAAATGGTTCTTATCAAACCCTCCCCTTTCTTTTTTTTAATGCTCAATGACCCAGTAGCCATAGTATTGGCTGAAGTGACATTTAATATTTTGAACCACCCGTTTTTATGACCTATATGATAATGTAAAGGGGACGGCGATGTTTGATTAATTGTTATAGCAGAGAAAATCCAATAAAAATTCTGGTTAGAGCACGGTGGTTTATGTGTGTAAATACAAGACTTGACAAATCGCTTGCACTAGATGAACCCCCCGTGTGTGTGTGTGTGTGTGTGTGTGTGTGTGTGTGTGTGTGTGTGTGTGTGTGTGAGAGAGAGAGAGAGAGAGAGAGAGAGAGAGAGAGAGGGTGTGCGCGCGCCCGCGGACAGCTCTGGCAACCAAACCAAGCGAAGGCAAGTAAACTGTATAAGGTTTCGTTAGGTGGTAAAGGAGATCCAGCTGACCGCTTTATATCTGGTTTCCTACTCTTTCCCTATCCCCCTATCTCGCGTTCCTTCAGTTTAGTATTAGGGTGTTTAGTTTGTATTTGTGCACTTACCGGAAATATACTGCAAACCGGTAGGCTGTTTGTGATTAAGTTTTAAAATTCATCGTAAGTTACAGGCAGAGTTGGCGCGCACAGTAGCGGAGAGAGGCGGACGCCGCGCGGGGTCGTGTTACTTTGCGTCTTGCTTTTTATAGGAGGAATGGGGTGAGTAGTGAAATGCCAACTCTCTGGAAACAGATCGTGTTCTCCTTCGCTTCTATACTCAGCATCGGTTCTGTAGTACTTCTGGTTGTGGCACTGTCTACCGAACGCTGGATCACCGGAACCACACTGTGTCAGACAGGAGTGGATCTGGTGAACGCGTCTAGTCCGGAGCTAGAGCAGTTCACGGGACACATTTACTATGGCCTCTTTCAGGGCGGGAAAACACGAAGATGCGGGCTCGGGATCCGCCGCTCCAAAATATACAGTAAGAGCAACAACGTGTAGATTAAATACCTACAGTTGAAGTCAAAAGTTTACATACACCTTTCAGAATCTGCAAAATGTTAATTATTTTAGAAAAATAAGAGGGATCATACAAAATGCATGTTGTTGTTTTTTTTATTTAGTACTGACTTGAATAAGATATTTCACATAAATTATGTTTACATATATTACACAAAAGAAAATAATAGGTGAATTTATAAAAATGACCCCATTTAAGAGTTTACAGCACCTGATTCCTAATACTGTGTTGTTACCTTAATGGTCCACAGCTGTTTAGTTGTGTAGCTGTTTTGTTTTTTATTTTTAAGTCATAATTGTTCATGGGTTCTTCAGAAAAATTCTTCAGGTCCCACAAATTCTTTGGTTTTCCAGCATTTTTGTGTATTTGAATTTTTTTTAACAATGACTGTGATTTTGAGATCTATTTTTTCACACTGAGGACATATGAGGGGCTCATCTGCAACTATCACAGAAGGTTCAAACACTCACTGATGCTTCAGAAGGAAACACAATGCATTATGAGCTGTAAACCTTTGAACAGACTGAAGACGTGTAATTTTTATTTTTATTTTGCCTAAATATCTTTTTTTTTTCATTTAGTACTGCCCTTCAGAAACTACAGATGATACTTACATGTTTCCCAGAAGACAAAATAAGTTAAATTTACCCTGATCTTCAAATTAAAAACGTTTTCACCCCCTGGCTCTTAATGAATTGTATTTTTTCTGAAGCATCAGTGAGCCTTTGAACCTTCTGTATAGTTGCATATGAGTACCTCAGTTGTCCTCAGTGTGAAAATATGGATCTCAAAATCATACACTCATTGCTGCAAAGGGTTCAAATACACAATAATGCTGAAAAACCAAAGAATATGTGGGACCTGAAGAACAGCAGACAGTTTAACTGTTCAGGACTCATGAACAACAATCACTAAACAAACAAACAAAAAACACAGCATTGATCATTTAGGTAACAACACAGTGTTAAGAATTAAGAGTATGTAAACTTTTGAAAAAGGGCCTTTTTTATAAATTCAACTATTATTTTCTCTTGTGGGCTATACGTAAACGTCTTTTAAGTGAATTATCTTATCCAACTCAGTACTAAATAAAAAATAACATGCATTTTGTATGATCCCACTTATTTTGGTAAAATAATTCACATTTTGCAGATTCTGCAAGGTGTATGTAAATTTTGACTTCAACTGTGTGTGTGTGTGTGTGTGTGTGTATATATATATATATATATATATATATATATATATATATATATATATATATATAGTGCATATATAATACATACAGTAGTCTAGATATCTCTTTACATATATTAATCTCAATATGTATTAACTATCTGTGCTTCTATAAAAGGTATAAATCCAATTTTGTGAGACCTAATTTCTGTCTCTTTCTCACAAATTTTGCAGTTTTCCCAAAGCTCATCAAAAAAATCAACAGTGGTCTTCACATGATCATTATTTTCTTTCTTTTCACTGCTATTGGCTTTGCAGTGGTCAGTTTAGCTTTTTGTATATATAATGCCAGAAAAGTTCCTTACCAATCTATTAAAGGACCTTTTGGCCTGTACATCTGGAATTTCATTGCAGGTAAGTCAACATAACACAAACAAAAATACAATGTTCTGGACAATCACCCCTAAATCATCAATATCAACAATAACAAACTGTGATTTGTTACTTCTTTTGATTTCTGATCATATGTCCACTCTTTCTAATCTCTTCTCTCAGCTCTGTTCAGTGCAATGGGCTTTGCATGTTTCCTTGCAGCAATCCAGTGCCATCAGCTCACAGAACATGTGGCTAACTACCGCGAGAGCTTTTTTACCCTTGTGATTGTTGAGGAGAATCTTGGTTTCTCCTTCTGGTTGTGCGTTGCCAGCGCTGTAACACATGGAGCTAACATTCTTGTAGTGGCCTCCAGTAAAATTCATCTACCTAAAATACAGACTAAGAAACCAGAGGAACCCACAGCCACTGGAGATGACTTTCTCTACTAAAGAACAAGGATGAGTTGAACCCAGGGTCAGAAAAGAGGCTGTGCATATGAGCCAAACAGAGCATTCATCTGACCCAACATCTACTGAACCTGAGGTGATTTATGGGGTGATATGAGGTGACTACAGACTGTGTTAGTCATACTGAAACTGTGGTTTCTACAGAACAGCATTATCCTGTGGAAAATGCATAAAAAGCAGATCACTTGAATATGCTGTTTGTTGTGGAGGACAGCAACATGCTTTTTGGTTATGGACAACTGCAGGGCTTCCAGACTTAAATGTGATATGGTGTATGTAATTTAAACTGTAAAACAATTTTTACAAGTTATATATTTATCTCACCTATATGTGACCCTGGACCACAAAACCAGTCATAATTGTCAAGTTTTTAAAAATGAGATTTAAGTTGAATAAATAAGCTTTCCATTGATGTATGTTGTTAGGATAGGACAATATTTGGCTGAAATAATACAACTATTTAAAAAATCTGGAATCTGAGGGTGCAAAAAATTGAAATATTGAGAAAATCGCCTTTAAAGTTCTCCAAATAAAGTCTATAGCAATGCATATTACTAATCAAAATTTAAGTTTTGATTTATTTACAGTAGGAAATTTATAAAATAGCTTCATGGAACATAATCTTTACTTAATCGATATTATTGACCCATACAATTTATTTTTGACTATTGCTACAAATATACTTGTGCTACTTAAGACTGGTTTTGTGGTCCAGGATCACATATTTCAGAGCTGAGAAATGTACAGTATATAATAATGCATAATTTCTGTCTGATATATAAGAATAAATAACTCATTCACGAGTCAATAAACTTAATATTTAAAACGTTCTCTTGTGTTATTTCTACTCTCTAAACATCTATCACAGCAGAGTATGTAATAAACAGTAGGTCCTAACAAAATTCTATAATTTTCTTTGTTTTGTTTGTTTACTTTTAATTTAATACATCTGAAAAGAGAAAATTGAAAACAGTGCGAAAAATAACAGCTATAATAAACTTGGCAGATAGATCATTGCGACATCCAGTTCACAAATTAATCTTGATCATTTTGCTTCCTTTAGATCTGCACTTTTTGTGTGGGGTATTAAACAAATCTTAAAGGAGAAGTTCACTTCCAGAATGACAATTTCCTGATAATTTACTTAGCCCCATGTCATCCAAGATGTTCATGTCTTTCTTTCTTCAGTCGCAAAGAAATACAATTTTTTGAGGAAAACATTCCAGGAATTTTCTTCATATAATGGACTTAAGTGGTGCCCAATGGGTTCAAATTGCAGTATCAATGCAGCTTCAAAAGGCTCTACACAATCCCAGCTGAGGAATCTAGTGAAACGATTGGTCACAAAATTAAAAACTATATATATTTTTAACCACAAATGCTCATCTCGCACTCTAGCTCTGCAATGCCTTCACGCATTACGTAATCATGTTGAAAAAGTCACGTGTGGTTAGTTCTTTGTCTGTGTACTTCGGTTAAAAAGGTAGCGTAGGGCGAAAAACTCCATCTCATTTTCTCCTTCAACTTCAAAATTGTCTGACTTCATTGATTTAACTTTTTGTAAAAGAAGGTGTTTTTTTTGGAGGGGGGGAGGGTGTTG
This sequence comes from Garra rufa, assembly GCF_049309525.1. Taxonomy (NCBI): domain Eukaryota; kingdom Metazoa; phylum Chordata; class Actinopteri; order Cypriniformes; family Cyprinidae; genus Garra; species Garra rufa. The sequence continues at coordinate 39,402,493 of NC_133366.1, read as the reverse complement.
TTTTTTTGTAAAAGGCAATTTTCATTGCACGTCCACTTTGTACTGGGTCGGTACTTCAGCATATGTTATGCGTGTATGATTACATAATCTGTGAGGTTAAGCTAGTGAAAGATGAGCATTTGGGGTTAAAAAGCATATAAATTTGTATTTTCCTTTCCTTATGTGTTTCGCTAGATAAGACCCTTATTCCTCGGCTGGGGCCTTTTGAAGCTGCTATGAAACTGCAGTTTGGACCTTCAACCCATTGATTCCCACTGAAGTCCACTATATGGAGAAAAATCCTGGAATGCTTACCTCAAAAACCTTATTTTATTTTCGACTGAAGAAAGAAAGACATGAACATCTTGGATCACATGGGGGTGAGTAAATTATTAGGAATTATTATAATTCATTCTGAAAGACACATTCAAACAAATTGCTTCACGTGGCTTCACGTGCACACTTTTCAGGATTTTTAGGGGGACCATAGGTTTATCGTCAGGGACTCCCAGGGTACCTTGCGAAGCTGTAAATTGGTAACTACCTGTAAACTGGGTAGAATAGCAGAGGACGTCCGATCGTAACTAGGGGTGGGAATCTTTTGGTACCTCACTATTAAAATCGATTGTTGGGGTCACAATTCGATTAAAAAGCTATTCAATTGACAAAGATGCGAATTGCTAGAAGGCTGAATCACGATTCATATGTGAATCGACCCCCCCCCCCCACCCCTTTACTATGTTTTCAAAAATAGACTTAACTTCACCTACACTTTTCACTTTATATTATACTGCCCTACAAAGGCAAAGTGCTGTAACTACGCCAACACTGAAAAATGCCTTTAAAGTTTTTACACCATATATGGTATTAGTTTGGATTTTGTAGTTACTGTGATTTTGACACTCTTGTTTCTCTGAAACTGGACATTATTGAACCAGGAGACTTTGCCACAAGACAAAACAGTTGTCACAAAGCCCATTTTAAGCCTTAACTCAATTTTGACCAAATGTGTAGTTACTGCACTTTGCCTTTGGAGGGCAGTATACATGTCACATATAATAAATTACCAATAAATGGCATGGTATTACTAGTGGGGATTAATCATCCTATATGTTCTTATCATTTTACTTATTACCAGTGCTGGGCAATAATTAGTGATTAATCGCATCCAAAAAAAAGGTTTTTGTGCATATAATATGTGTACTGTATGTATTATGTATATGTAAATAAACACACATGCATGTATATATTTAAGAAAAATTGTATGTTTATATATTTAATATATATTTATATATCAAATACTTCATATGAATATAAATATATACATGTAAATATTTTCCAAATTAACAGCAGTTTAATGTTCCTGACGTTTCTGTGTCATGCATGTTAATTAAACAGCAAAACACATTTGTAGCTTTAACACAATTTCTTAGATTGAATTTATACAATGAAGACAATGTTTTTTTTATATTTGATTATTCAATTTCTGTACCTGAATACTGTTAGACTTACCTGAAAATATAAAACACTGTTTATTTCATTTGTATCCTTCTTCTATTACATTTATCTATGTTTGTAATTTGTTTATTTTCAATGCTGATTTGCCTATAAAATGAGTACTTTTTTAGAGGAGTATCAAACAATCTCCCTTGAGACTTTATAAAGTAAATGATCATAAATATGATCATAAACTTTTTTCTGTGATCCTAATGGAAAGTGTATCTGGATGTTAGGCTACTACCAGAATCTATAGTAATGATACATTCAAACTTCCTCATTGTAAACATTGAAATTTACATTCTGTTACTGGTTTGTTTACTTCTTAGGGTCGTTGTCCTGTCACACTACCTAACATTTTTTGTTGAGCCTCAGCTGGTAAACAGGTGGTCCTTAAATTATGCTGCAAAATGTTCTGATAATTGTATGAATTAATTTTCTGTGTCGATGACACCAAGCTGTCCAGGCCCTAAGACAGCAAAATATGATGATACGCCCTCTTACAGCAATTTGTTGCCCATATGTGAAGTACACGTTTTGACCAACAGAGTGCACTATTGTAGCAGTTTTAACAAATGCATGACTGACTCACATTACTGTGTCCTATAGGACAGGACAGTCATGAGGTTCCACTGAACTATTACCTGTCTTTTGCATACCATACACTTGCTATGAAATAGTGAATAAACAAATTCAAAATAAGATTTAAGTTAAAATAGTACAACGTAAAATGATTGCTTAGTCAGTTACAAAAACCATGAATTATTGCAAACAATAATAAATCAAAATAAAATTTTGTATATGTTATGTTTTATGATACATCCCACTTTATTTAATTAGAAACACAAACTGTAAGAACATCCCACTGATCAATAAAGAGTAAGGAAATGCTATTAAATAGCAGTACCAAACTAATTTTTGTTACTACAATGAAATTAGCAAGTTGGTATTATCGACCACTGTCATCAAAAAATCCAGAAAATTACAAAAAGTGAATAGAAGTGGTATTATGGGTAAAGGTTAATGGAAACCACAGCTTGCAAATTGGTAAATATTGCATGTTCCTTGACGTTTGGATGCATTTTTGTGGGGAGAAGCGGATGGAAACCTCAGTATATGTGTGTGGGCGAGACACTTCTATCCCACAGCACTCAACCATTAGCATCACACTCACATAAACATGAAAAATCTAATAGAACAGATCCCTAGGCATAAACGTAGTCCCTTTGTGTCAGTTATTGACTTTTGCTCATTGGAAATTATTGATCACAATCTTTCCAGAGAAAAACAGACAGAGTAAATCTGTGTGCAAGTGAATTCCACACACAGACATTATGAAAATAAAATCAAAACTGTGGCTTGTTTTATGAATCCCTATAAATGTGCAAACAGTGTTTCTCCAGCGATCAAAAAGGCTCTAGAGATTTTGAGAGGAAATAAATGATCATAAATGCAATGTCTTTATGATCCTTTTGGCAACCTGTTGCTTTTTGTGGGCTGTTCAGCCTTTTGCTGTTCTAATAATATTAGAAAAATATTTTCCATGTTTTTATGAAAATTGTATACAATGTACATTATATTAAAGTTCATGGTTTGATGACATTTACTGGTAAAATAGCTAGTATGGAAATCACTGGTGATTTTTTTTTTTAGAATGAGAGTGTTTGGGAAATTGCTAAACAAATAAAAAATTGCAGCTTTTTTATCTCACAATTTGGACAGAAAACAAACAAAAAGTCAGAATTACAAGATAGAAACTCAGAACTGTGACTGTAACCCTCAGAATTGAGGGTTTATATTTCACAAGTCTGACTTTTTTCTTAGAATTGCAAAATGTTGATTCAGAAGGCAGAACTGTGAGATATTAAGTATTATTTTGAGAAGAAAAGTCAGAATTCTAAAAAAAAAATTAAAAATTTAAAATTAAAAAAATAATTCTATATGATTATAGAATATACATGTTTTTTTTTTTAGATAAAATACCCTATGTTGTTATGAAGTTATGGCTACGATGTGCATGGTTTTGCACTGTAAATGCTTTTGTTTCCCGAAGGAACGTCATTTTGTTTTAGTCCATTGACTACGATGTACAGTACATTTGGAAATCCTTGGACTCGTTCCCGGTGCAGTTTATTGGACCAAATCAATAAAGTGTATCTTCAGAGCATCCTATTGTTTTTCCACAGATTCAGACCCCTTTGGCATAAAAAAAAAAATCAACATCACTGTATGGAGGATAAGCCTCCACAGTTCTGTCCACCATGTAACTACTCTGTATTTCCATTCAGTGTGAATTTTACATAGATCTAGTCTTCAGCTCTACAAAATAAAGTGAAGATAAAGTACTGGAATGGAAGTTTATCTGTGCTTTGGTGTTCTGAGACACTATGATATGGATATAAAAGCACTATAGACAGGATGCAAACAGCATTTAGCGGAGCTTTTATCTAAAGTGACTTTTTTATACAATAAACGTCAGTGGTAATCAACCAAAATTTTGGAAAATATCTTCTTTTGTGTTAAACAGAAGTCAATACAGGTTTGGAATGACATTAGAGTGAGTATCAATTTTGGGTGAACTATCCCTTCAAGCCATTACTACTCCATTATCTAAGGAGAATTTAAAAAACTCATTTTCCACCTCATGACCACGCTTTAGAACTGACTGTAACAGCAGCCACAAGTGAAGCCTCAAAGACCAACTAAAAGCTACTCTGAAGACCAAAAGCAGTGGTCATTTCCTCAATTTGGACTCTGGCTTGAGTGTGCTTGAGTGTATAGGCTCAGACAGCCGAATTTTGTCCATGATTATTCTGTTAGCCTTCTGAAAGCACAAATGGATATCAAGAAGGCTTCTATAGCCACCAAAATGTCTTTATCAGATGCAATCAGAACACTTGTTTGTGTGAACGTGTTTTGTGACTATAAATTATGCATCTGCAGATCCGCTGGATATCGAAGCTTAGTAGGTTGATGGGGCCACAGTCAATACTTGGGCTATCCCTGAAGAGATTACAAGTATAATGGCTTCTAACTGCACCTAGTATGATGGAGATTTAAGAGGGAAATGTGTTTTCATAACTAATGATGTATTTTCCCCCAAGGCCATTTTATTTCAATCAGTCAAGGCTCATCTAAGCCAGAAGTGAGTTTGTTAGTGTGTGTATGCCTGATCAGGTTATAAAACATTAAAAGCATTCACATGTAGGTTAAGAAAAGAGGAGAGAGAAAATTCAATAAAGAACAGAGAGGAAAGAATATGTGAGACCACACACAATTTCAAAATTGCACAGTTGGGAGGACTGTATAATTGTGAAAATAGGAAACAAAAACAGATTTTATAAAATAGACAAAATATTATTTGGTAAGGGAAACTGGTCAAATATTAAAGGTGACATTTCATGAAAATCTGACCTTTTCCCATGTCCAAGTGCCAAAATTGAGACCCAAGTGCATCTACCAACCCAGAAAACATGAAAAAAAAAAAACAGTAATTTGTTTTGATAAGCCTTTCTCTGCAAACACGTGAAAAAGCTAGCGTGTCAGATTTTGCTCCCTCTAAAGAGGATCTTATTATAATATTACTGCTCCTTAATCTGCATGTTTCCACTCAGGGCGCTGCCATTTTGTTTTCACAAGACAACTATGTACCAGCTCTAATACCATGGCAAAAGTTCAAGCAAAGCATGCCAACTGTTCTGTCTTTGGCTTTGGCTCTATTTAGAGTCCCAGCCTCAGCGGAGACAAGAGAGCAGAGGATTTATTTATTTATGTACTGTATATTATGCTGCTGCCACACAGATTTATTATAAACATGCATTTTTTTCCCAGCTGTTTACCTTCACAGACACAATGACTGTTTTTGTAACTCATGTATGTTTGTAACATAAACTTGTGTGCTGCTGACAGTTTAAGCTATAAGACATTGAAGACAAATTTTTTCAAGTTTAGTACTCACATGCCACGTGACAGTCACTATCTGTGCAAGTTCTTCAGATGCACTGTATGCACTCAAAAAACCCTATATCAGAGGTTTAAACTAATATGGCTTTAAAACCAATGACTTCAGTGTGACAGACATGATAATCAAAACCAAACATACGTTTTTTAGCAGAGTATCTAAGGTAGGAGCTATAGTGGCGCAGCTCTATTCTGGAAGAGACATGCACGTAAACAGCCTGTTTCCGCTTCCATTGAAAGTAGGCATTTTCAAACTGAAATAATAAATGATCTGTGGGGTATTTTGAGCTGAAACTTCACAGACACATTCTGGGGACAGCTTAGACTTATATTACATTTTGGAAAAGGGACATAATAGGTCAACTTTAATATGTCTATTTATAAGCAGGAAACCGAATGTAGAGACAAATATTGTTATGCAAGTGTTTGCTAATTTATTTGGTTTTGAATCCATAATAAAAAAAATATTTGATCAGCTATTACTTTGTTTTAATATTTAATAAACATACAAATCAAAATGTATTCAGACACCTTCAAGATTTCTCTCATTATCACACTTTACTCGCAATAGTTTAGAAAATGGTAATATGACAAGAACTCAGAGTTAAACTGTATCAGAACAAATTCATCTTGATAATCACAAATGAATTACAGTTAAACCTAAATTTATTTATTTATTTACACCTTCAAATTTTCTAAAGCTATCACAGTTTATTTGCTATAGTTTAGAAAATAGTAATAAAATATGACAAGAACTCAAGAGTTAAATAATGTCAGATAACTTAGAAAGGTATGTAACAAAACATGGTCAGGCAAAAGTGTCAAATTAAATTTTTAGTCCCAAAATTGTATCTATTTTACTGGTGTGAAGTAAATGATCTATTTACTGTATGAAGATTTTTGAGTATAATATGTCACAGTTTACTTTATTTTGCTATCCTCACATACATAAATGAACTAAAGTGTCCTGCACCCACTAGTAAAATATCAAAACGTTATATCTGGTGTTTTGGTTTGACTGTAATATACTGAAAAATATTGAACATAATTATGTAAAAAAATTTGTGGCAACAAAACATAACAGATTTGGAGAAATTTGGATTCTCTGTAGTGAATATGTGCCGTCAGAATGAGAGTCCAAACACCTGATAAAAACATTACAATAATCCACACGACTCCAGTCCTTCAATTAATATTTTGTTAAGTAAAAAGCTGTGTGTTTGTCAGAAACAAATCCATAATAAAGTAGTTTTTAACTTGAAAACCTCCAGCCAAAATACAAATCCATCATCAATAATAACTCTTCATCCAGTAAATAAAAAAGTTATTTCCCTGTTGTCCTCTCACATCAAATCCACTGACATATTTGTTTAAAACCGTTTTCACTGTGGTTTGTGGATCACTTGTGGATTATTGTGATATTGATCCATTGGTGAGCAAGTCATGTAATGACTCATTTACATCTTGAATTGGATTTTAAGTGAAATATTATTTTTAATGATGATTCCTGACACATAAAAGCTTCAAAAAAATCACATTTCCAACAGTCTTTGAAGGAATTTTATCAAGTAAAACCTCCTGAAATTTTGAAAATGCAAAGAAGGTATAGTCTCATTTGTCAACTGAGTGGGAGAGCAAGAGAGAAAGAGAGAGAGAGAGAGAGAGAGAGAGAGAGAGAGAGAGAGAGAGAGAGAGAGAGAGAGAGAGAGAGAGAGAGAGAGAGAGAGAGAGAGGAGGGCGATAAACCCTGCAAACCAGATCCACCTCAACAAACCATTTTATCCCTCACTCTGCTCTTGCTCTCTCTCACACTTAAATTAATTTTCTCTCTCGTTTTCTGCCTGAGATGTCGTCTCTGTTGAGGGAGGAGATGGACAGAGTCTTGTTCAGACCAGATGGACAGAAGCTGAAGGAGTTTATAGAAATAGAGGAGCTACAGCAAGGGCGACATTTTCTCTGCGTTTCGAGTAAGAAAAATCTGTTTATTCTTTTGCATGATTATTTGTGATTACATGCACTTAATTATTTTTGAGAATGGATGAGATACTGAAATTCTGTCTCTTTCAAAAAAAAAAAAAAACTGTGGGATCATTTGGGAACACGGTCAGATGTTGTATGTGAAGGAGGAAGAATTCTAAAAATACAGACCTAAATATGCTTTGTGGTTGATATGGTTTGATACAGGGATGTAATAAAAATACAAAACCAATGTGTGTTTAGTATCTAAGGATAAAGAGCCTCTGATCTCAGTTGTCCTGTGTCGGAGGGTTAAGCATTCACGGACCAATAAGCTGCAGAAATCTGGGCTGGAGGACAGTTATGAAAGAACAGAGACTTGGGCCCTGGAAGACCTGCTGATTTTGGATGGTAGAGATCCAGATACTGTGAGTTGAGTTTAGCATTCATCCTCCTCCCATTTTTTATAGATGCTGTTTAAAAAACATAGACAGGCTAATAATGCTGATGAGTTGTTTTATATTAGGAAGTGGAATCTGTTACTTCTCATTTAGTTTGCTATCTCTGCTGTGTTAGGATGATCCCTGTTTCTTGATGCATTTCGACTCGGTGCGGCCCATCAGAGCAGTGAGCTGTGCTGCGAAATACACGCTGGCCCGCTGTCTGCTGTCCCTGAGCAGGAAGTATCACCACACGGCACTAAAACTTAAGAACTATGACTGGACGTACATTCAGCCCACTGGGATGTATTCCGATCGTGGTGACTGTGTTGTCCTTGCGCAGATCTGTTTCTATGCCTTTAATTTGGTGTGTCTGTCCTTGTGTCCTGTACCTCTGGCATAGAGACATTTTGATTCATTTTCTTATTTCTTTGAAACGGGTCCTAAAACCTCAACTCTTGAAAAAGTTACTTTTGGTGTAATCTGTAATACCTTAGGGGAGTGTACAAAGAACAAGCTTTGTGTTTTGAGCACTTAGCCATGCTTTGAGCACTCAGACCTACAGTAACTGTAATATAACTCCACACTGTGGTGAAATTTAATTTGTGCTTGTGCAAATGCAACACAAAAGGGTGTTTCTGGTGAGTAATGATGTGACTTGAATATTAAGAATTTGTGTTTATTTAAAATGATAGATGTGACATGGTTTGCATGTGATTCATTAAGCAAGCTATACTAATGTATTTAATTGTTTCAAAAAGTGAAACTGTGAGACAAGCTTTGATTTAATAATCTTGTTGTCTGGTAAAACAAAATCTACTGTTTTCTCATTTCTTCTGCAGTGTGCTTTACATGTTGAATAAAATACTGTGACATTGCAATAGTATTGCAAAACGTAAATCAATTATTTATGTCCTAATTAAACATATGGAAAAGGTTTCTAAATATTTGTAACCCTGGACCACAAAACCAGTCATAAGTATATTTGTAGCAATAGCCAAAAATACATTGTATGGGTCTTTTATGCCAAAAGTAAAGATTATGTTCCATGAAAATATTTGGTTAATTTCCTACTGTAAATATATCAAAACTTAATTTTTGATTAGCAATATACATTGCTAAGAACCTCGTTTGGATAACTTTAAAGGCAGTTTTCTCAATATTTTGATTTTTTGCACTCTCAGATTCCAGATTTTCAAAAAGTTATATCTCGGACAAATATTGTCCTATTCTAATAAACCATACATCAATGGAAACGTATTTGTTCAACTTTCAGATCATGTTTAAATCTCAATTTCAAAAAACGGACCCTGGTTTTGTGATCCAAGGTCACATTTATAACTAACGTTATGTGCAAGACAGCTTTACATGTTCGCATGCATCTTGTGAGGTATTAAAATAAACAGTTTAATATCATATGTGTGAAATGTACAGCTACTTACCAAATAAGTATATAAATGGTAATAAAATATTTGAATTGGCATTACAATGTTTTTATTTCGTGAAAATAAACAGAGCTTGTGATAACAGAACGAGCACAACTAGGCTATTAAAAGCAAATATAATTTACCGGTCATTAAACAAAAATAGAATGCCGCGGCTGTCCAGAGTCAATTATTCCATTCAGTCGTGTAATAAAATATATAATATAAATGTATGCGTAATACACTGCATTGTTTATGAACTTATTGCACAAATGACACTTGAGCCAAACCGCCCTGTTGACGTCATACACGCATCAATGTTTTGGGTCCATCAATGAGGTGGCTAAAAAGTAGCCTGAGTCAATAGAATAAATTGATTTAACTTCGAAAGGCAACGCGTTGTTTGTAATGAATATGAATTCTCATAAAATAAACCATCATTTTGATTAAATATATGGAGGATTCGAGTGAATTTCTTTGTTTGTATCTTAACGGCGAACTTAAATCTGGTCACAAAGGCGTAGCGGACACGCGCCTGGCGCCAAATTTCAAGTTTGGATGGTTGAACTGAAAGCAACGCTAAAGTTCTTTGCGGTTGTTATCAGGTAAAATATAGCGGTGTATAGCGTTTTTATTGTATTTTACGCATACGGTGCTGGATCGAAATGTACATAAAGTCTATTGTACTCGAGGGCTTTAAGTCCTACGCTGAAAGGACGGAGATTAATGGATTTGATCCGTTTTTTAACGCCATCACTGGACTGAACGGCAGCGGAAAGTCAAATATACTAGATTCCATCTGCTTTCTGCTGGGGATATCTAATCTATCACAGGTCAGTTTTACTACATGGAATATTAAGTACACACATTCATATCTGTATACATTTAGCAGCTTTGTGATGCCAATGTATACGGTTATTGTATTTTTTGTTTGTTGGTGCTTGTTTAAAAAACAAAACTGTATTTAATTGTTCTGTTTTATAAGTCACTTGTATGACGGCAACAGCAGCATACAAATATGCAAACAAAAAAACAAAAAACTTAAAAGTTAATCAGAACAGACGTTTTCAGTATAACAATAATTGATTATATTCAGTTGGTTAAGTTATACACTATCAATCAAAAGTTTTTGAACAGCAAGATGTTTAATCATTTTTTTTAAATTATATACTGCTTGCAAAGCCTGCATGTATTTGTATCAAAATACAGCAAAAGCCGTAATATTGTGAAATATTTTTACTATTTAATATAACCACTTTGTATTTGTGTATATTTTAAAATTTATTCAGACTCTAATGTGCTGATTTGCTGCTCGAGAAGCATTTTTATTATTATTATAGTCATCATTATTTAAAACAGTTAAGTAATTTCTTTCCCCTTTTTTTCTCTGATGAATAGAATTATCCAAAGATCAACATTTATCTGAAATAAAAAAGCTTTTGTAACAGTATACACCATACCATTCAAAAGCTTGGTGTTAGTATATATATATTTTTGTTTGGGAAAAGAAATGAGTAATTAGGAGTTATAGAAATTAATACTTTTCTTTAGCAAGGCCTCTTTAAATTCATCAAAAGTAATGAAGAGATTTATGTTACAAAAGATTTCTATTTCAGATAATTACTGTTCGCCTGAACGCTCTATTCATCAGAAAAAAAACTAAAAAAAAAAAATGTATCTACTCAGCAGTATAATAAAAAGATGTTTTTGAGCAGCAAATTAGAATGATTTCTGAAGTGTTGTGTGACTGGAGTAATAATGCTAAAAAAAATCAGCTTTGAAATCACAGGAATAAAATACATTTTAAAATATATATTTAAATTAAAAAACAGTTATTTCAAAATTTTAGTTTTTTTTCTGTACTTTGGATCAAGTAAAGAGACTTCTTTAAAAAAACTTACTGTTCAGAAACTTTTGACTGATAGTGTATGTAATCTATACGTAAGAAGGTGTTAGAGTTTAAAAGCTAAAATGTAATACGTTTGTTTTTAATCAAACCTTGTAGGTTCGTGCCACTAATCTCCAAGATCTGGTGTACAAAAATGGTCTGGCTGGGATCACCAAAGCAACTGTGTCCATCACCTTCGACAACTCCAACAAGAAACAGAGTCCACTTGGGTTTGAGACGCATGATGAGATAACCATAACACGACAGGTATTCAGATTTATAGCAGGGGCTGCTCCACACTCTCACTGATGGCTTATAACACACTTCAAATAGTGAGCTATACAGCTTGTGACATTATTGTTTGTGTTGCAGGTGGTCATAGGTGGACGTAACAAGTACCTCATCAATGGTGTGAATGCAAACAACCTGCGAGTCCAGGATCTGTTTTGTTCGGTTGGCTTAAACGTCAACAACCCTCACTTTCTGATCATGCAGGTAACCACCATAATACACTGATTTAAGATTTAAGAATATGTGGACTGAAATTTTAGGACTTTTATTTTGTAAATTGCTGTTTGCAACTTGTAATACTTGTGTAATGTGACAATCTATTCTCTAAAATACTTTAAGTAAATAGGTTTCATTTTTGATTCATGTTTTTAGATAGATGAGCAATTGTGTCAGTTGTGGTTATGATTCACATTCCTAATCACTCCTGTCTTTGTTTATTATTCAGGGGAGAATCACCAAGGTCTTAAACATGAAGCCTCCTGAGGTGAGATGTTTGTCATTTGAATGTATTGTACACCACCAGTCAAAAGTTTGTTTTTAAAGAAGTCTCTTCTGCTCACCAAGCCTGCATTTATTTGAAACAAAGTACAGCTAAAATCATACAATTTTTAAATATTTTTACCATTTTAAATAACTGTTTACTATTTAAATATATTTTAAAATGTAATTTATTCCTGTGATTTCAAAGCTGAATTTGTAGCATTATTAGTCACATGATCCTTCAGAAATCATTCTAATATTGTGATTTGCTGCTCAAAAAATATTTATTATGATGATGATGATGAAAACAGTTGTTTTTTGGAGAAATAGAAAGTTCAGGAGAATAGCATTTATTTGAAATAGAAATCTTTTGTAACATTATAAATGTCTTTATAATCACTTTTGATCAATTTAATGCATCTTTGCTAAATAAAAGTATTAATTTCTATAATTTCCCCCACCAAAAAAAAAAAAAACTGACTCCAAGATAGTGTTTATTGTTACAAAAGCTTTTATTTCAGATAAATGCTGCTAACGTCACAATGCAAATAAAAATACAAACATCCACTGTTATAGATGCAAGTTCGTGTTTTTGTGTTTACTTCTGTGAAATCTGAAATAATCATGCCATGTTTTTCTTCACAGATTCTGGCCATGATTGAGGAGGCGGCAGGTACCAGGATGTATGAATGCAAGAAGATCAGTGCTCAGAAAACTATTGAGAAGAAAGACGCCAAGCTGAAAGAGATTCAGACTGTATGTACATTTATTTAATTTATACTTTATACAATATAAATGACCCAACAATTGGAACAATAAGCAATTTCGTCTTATGGAGACTTCATCTTTGGATGTTTGTTTGTGAGACAGATCCTGGATGAGGAGATCACCCCTGCTATGGAAAAACTGAAAGAGGTATGTTTTAAAAAAAAGGATTACTAGGGATTGGTAATTGCAAAAATAAAAAATCTTTTTTTTTTATCTTGCTACATTCTTAGACTGAATAATAAATTAATAAGTAGCTTATTTTTATTTTATTGTATATGTGTATATTACATTATTCATGTTATTAGAATGATGTATTATTCATTTTTGCATTGATTATATGAATAATGAAGTGGTCAATTATTAATACATGATGGGTTCTCAAGGCTATACATTACTTTGTACCACTGTTTCTTTATGTGCTGCTATGAATGAACATTTAAGTGTTCTAACGGCTTCAATTCCTTACTGTGGATGAAATACATTTGACACACACATATATATATATATATATATATATATTTATTTATATATATATTTATCATCTTTGTCACATCCTATCTGTCTCCCTTGCTTCTTCTCAGGAACGTGCATCCTACCTGGAGTACCAGAAGCTCATGCGTGAGATCGAGCACTTGAGTCGACTGTATGTGGCATACCTGTTTGTGTGTGCTGAGGAGACCAAGCTGAAGTCTACTGAAGACCTGCAGGAGATGCAGAGCTCCATCGCACAGCTGCAGGAGAACATGAAACAGAACGAGGCCAAAGTAAAAGAGCTGAGCGCAGAGATACATGAGCTGGAACGCAGGAGGGACAAGGTAAGCAATAGTGTATTTGTTGGTAACATTTATAAGGTAATTTTAGCATTTGACGGTTAGTTATGTTTTAATTGTCTCACTGTAACGCGGTTTCTACTTTTTTTTTTTTTTTTTTTCTCCTTTCTTACTGGTCAAGTGCTTTGCGACAGTATGCATAAACAATGGTATGTGCATGTCAAAAGCACAATATAATGTACTAGGGCCATTCTACAGAACTGGTGCAAACTGCTGTCCCACAACCAAAAAAACACATTTAAAAACCGTTTAAGTATTCAAATGTTTACTGGATGTTTACTAAGATCCTTCTATTATCCTTTGAAATTATTATTATTCTTTTTAAAGTGAAGTTCAAAAAATATTTATTTTATATTTTCTTAGTAAATTATAAAACTTTATGTAAAAAAATAAAATAAAAATGTCCCGCATCTTCATGTATCGAAACAGCGCATGTTTTAGTCCATTGGCTGAGACTTATTTGACCTACACCCGTACATTTATGATAAAGAATGTTTATATGCCAGTCACTCTCATAGCTTCATCATGCATAGATAGGCCTCATCATTTTTAAATATTTCCTTATGTGCTCAAAAGTACGAAAAATCTGCGTGTAAAAAGTGTCGCTACTGAACACCATTTTTCTATAAGCACACTTTTTTGGGAGTTATTTCATTACATTTAGTTTTTGTGTACAACTGTTTAAAACTGTGCTAGCTAACCATGTGCTAATTAGCTTCTTTGAACTAGGTTCAAAGAGATCTAAAATCTATCAGTCATGACCGAAACATTTGGTGAAGTTTTGGTAGTGACATCTTCTAAGATCTAAGCAAAATCTTAATAGGTCAATATAACCCTTCTTATTTCATTATATATTACTGTGTTTCGGTAGTGACAAATTTGGGGAGAGGACAAATATTCCAAAACTTTCTGAAAGTACAATATAAGAATTAACTGCACAATTAAAAATGTGTACCTTATACTATTAGCATAGATACAAAATTTTGTTTTGTTTTCAAGATTTTTTCCAACACTGATTTTGAACCAATTTTGTAGAATAAATGTGAAATGCCACATGATATGTACACAGCTGCTCAGAATTTGACATCTGTTTTTTTTTTTTTTTTTTTTTTTAAACTGTATTTTCAATCAAATAAATTCAGCCTTAGGAGCCTTAAAGGTACCCTGGAAATCCAAAGTTCTCGCAAGAGCACAATTTGAATTGTCTCTGCAAGACACTCTGGCATCGAGCAATGATGCACGTTACTGCATTACGTAAGCAGTTCTGGGAACCAATCAAATTGGTGTATCTGATGTAGGCAGGCCAGAGGCGAGCTAAGCTGATGACAACAGCGCTGTGACATCCGGAGTCATTTAGTAAACATTGAAAGATGAGATGAACACCAGTTGTTTGAAATGGCTTTGGCCGCTACAATGAACGAGTTAGACTTGGCTTTTCATATAAAAGAGGAACAGAAAACCGCGCTCGAATCGTTCCTTTGCAAGAAGGACGTTTTTTGCTGTTTTGCCGACTGGATACGGCAAGACTTTAATCTATCAGTTAGCTTTGCTGGTAGTATTGTGTATCCTAAAAATATATTGTGCTATTTTACTCAATATGATATTATTTTATTATTTTACTTAAACAAATGATGTATGGCTATAACAGTAATCAATATCTATCAAAATGCCGAGTATCATAATACTAGATGTCTCAACACAGACTGAAATGCAGGTGCATGCTGTGGGGCAGCACCGGTGGTTTCCACTGGAATTTACCAGTGAACTTAAAATGAACCAGTGAACTTTGGGTGACTTCCAACATATGACAGATACATGTAAACAGGTTTGATAAATGAACCAATGGGACCACCTCCAACTAATTGGAGACCCATGGGACCGCCTCCAACCAATTGGAGGCGGCGGAATAAAACTTACTTTTAAAAAATGGCTGACTGAACCAAAAACCACCATTAAAAATGGGCCAGGTGGGGCAATAAATAATTGTGGCGAATCAGACAGGCATAACCAATAAAAAACCGGAACTACCAATTTTGGATAGCGAGGATGGGTATAAGTATGGACACCCTGACAGATAGAGGCTAGATGCGGTGACCGTTATCTCGGCTTTGTAGTGCTGTTCAATAAAGTCTTATTTTGACATCTGGAACTCTGTTTTTTGAGCCTTTTTGACT
The DNA here is from genome assembly GCF_049309525.1 of Garra rufa. Lineage (NCBI taxonomy): Eukaryota > Metazoa > Chordata > Actinopteri > Cypriniformes > Cyprinidae > Garra > Garra rufa. Next base: position 39,386,806 of record NC_133366.1, on the reverse strand, counting down.
TCATTGAGAGAATTCATCATCTTTGCTCCACGACAGTAGCTAAGCGTATGGGGCTTAGTGATTGGTCGTGTCGTTATCCAATTGCGTGCATTGAGAGTTTCAAATGCATGCTTGGTGCCGCCCCTCAAGTTAGGCCCTTTTCATTGCTCGATGCCAGACCCTTAATCTTAATAGATTAGGGTCTGGATTTTTTCCAGGCTAATTTAAAGGGATAGTTCACCCAAAAATGAAAATTTGTTGTTTATCTGCTTACCCCCAGGGCATCCAAGATGTAGGTGACTTTGTTTCCTCAGAAAAACACAAACAAAGATTTTTAACGAAAACCGGTGCAGTCTGCCAGCCATATAATGGACGTAGATGGCACCAAACCTTTAAAAGTGAACAAAAACATGCACAGACAAATCCAAATTACACCCTGCGGCTCGTGATGATACATTGTTGTCCTAAGACACGAAATGATCGGTTTTTGCGAGAAACTGAACAGTATTTATATAATTTTTTTACCTTTGATATAGGGCTGTGCAATTAATCGCAATCGCAAAAAAATCGCGATTTAAGCACATGCGATTTCTAAACCGCACAAGGCTGCGATTTTACCTATCCCCCCAACGGCACCCCCGCCCCCCTTGAACGTCAAGTTCATTTTATTTTCGATATAGCGCCACATCACAAATAGAAGTCATTTAAGGTTATCTTTCCTATAGAACAGGTCTATACATAGTTCTTTTATTAAACATACTAAATAGCCTTATGTTATTTATCTTATTTACACGAAGGCATGGCATTTCTGTCTCTTCATGGTCGCGTGATTACAATGTCTCCTCCAAGAAAACACGGACTGGATCGCGGACTAAAAAGACCGTTTTAATATGAATCCTTCATGTTCCGTTTGCTTCTGTATGTATGAATGGCGGAGACGCGTTTTATTTCTTTACTACATGCAGACTGAAGCACACGTGATGCTCCCGCTAATTTTTGGCATTTGCATCTCACATGAACAGATAAACTCAATCGCCAAATCGCTGCTGTGAGTTTCACTTTTACCGTTTCATTTGAGCAAACTAGCATCATATACACACAGAAACTTCACTGCAACCTGTCAAAATAAAAGTACGGTTTAACATGTAACAGAACAATATTAGTCCTGTATTACTTTTGTACAGTATAATGTAGGTGTTTATATATTCCTATTTAAATAATTTACATAAAATAATATATATGATAAAAAAATTACAACAAGATTAACCACTTAATTATTATTTAAACGTTTTAAACTGAACATAATTTTTCTTCCACGCATTGATTTTAACAGTAAATTTCTGTTTGTTTGACAAATTAAAAGGGTTTATTTTTCATTTGATTAAAAATAAATAAATGTTTATGCTTTTTCATTATCAGAAAAATTAAAACATAAGAATTTCTAAAAAAAAAAAAAAAAAAAAAAAAAAAAAGCAAAAGATTTTAGAACCCTCAAAATGTTAAAATAGAGAGTTTTGGACTTATTTTTCCACTGAAATGAATGTATTCGTTATTGCACAAAGTAGGCTAAAGTGCCGGGAAAAAAGTAAAATGGCTTATTTATTTTATGTTGTCTGTTTTAAAGACAATTTTACTACAGTTTTGTTTATTAAACTTAATACTGTTATTTCATGGTGAAATGTTTTGTTATGCACTTATTGTGCACTGAATACATTTAGAATGTATGTATGTAGCTTGTTTGAAAAAAAAAAAAAAATCGCAAATAAAATCGCAATCGCAATATTCCTTCAAAAAATCGCAATATGATTATTTTGTCCATATTGCACAGCCCTACTTTGATACACCGCCACATCCATCTGTCATGAGCGCGAGCTTAACATCCGCCTCATTACATGTGAATGTGCTCTGGCGTAGTATACGCAAACGCCGTAAGGGGAAATCAGTGAAAAGTCCCGGATGCGCAATCTTTTAGCTTTAAATCGGTTTGAACAATCAGGATAAGCGCAAGTAATTACCATTTTGAATAGCCGCTATACCCACAATCTCTGTGCTCTATGTAAACAATGAGTGTTGTATACGTGTGACAGATCGCTTCCGGCGTTTGCGTATTCTACGCCAGAGCGCGTTCACATGTCATGAGCCGGACGCTAAACTCGTGCTCAGGACAGATGGACGTTGCTGTGTATCAAAGGTAAAAAATTATATAAATACTGTTCAGTTTCTCACAAAAACCGATCGTTTCGTGTCTTAGGACATTAATGTATCGAGCCGCAGGGTGTAATTTGGATTTGTCTGTGCATGTTTTTGTTTACTTTTAAAGGTTTGGTGCCCATCCACTCAAATTATTTGGCTGGCAGACTGCACCGGTTTTCATTAAAAATCTTTGTTTGTGTTCTGCTAAGGAAATAAAGTCACCTACATCTTGGATTTTTCAAATTTTCATTTTTGGGTGAACAATCCCTTTAAGGGACTTCTTTTAACATTTAAATTTGATCTTCTGCAACCAAATTCTGTACCAAGGTCTCTTTAATTTAATCAGCTGCTTCTCTCTGTTCCTCATTCACACTTAGCTTAACTAAGTTAAAACTAACATTTAAAAACTACTAAAGCATGATCAGGGGTGTGTAGTTGTGGTTGGCCATACCTAGGTTCAAATCTAGGTTAAAGACTTTTTTTTTTTCCCCTCTCTCTCTTTAGTTTATGATGTTGCTTGAGATGTAGAGGGTGTTTTAATTATGAGTTTTATCTGTATGATTTTTTTTTTTTTGTGATTGAGTCGGTTTTTTTAATTATTTACACTTTATTTTTTCCCCGTTTTTCATAATTAAACAGCATTTTGGTACAACATTTGTTGTCTTTAAATGTGCTTTATGAAACTTTATCTATCTTACCCAACTTTTTTTTTACAGGAATACGATTTTACATAATGACATTCACAAATGCGTACATTACAGGGGTTACATTTAAACTTTAACAGTAGTATTACAATAAATAAAATGAGTTAAGTAAAAATAGTTATTGCAACTAATATTTATTTTCCTTTTTTTTTGCCTTTTAATATGTAATTTACCTAAATTGTAGGGTTTTTTTTTTTTTTTTTCTACATTAAAATGGTCTGAAAAGGCCACTTTAAAGGGATAGTTCACCCAAAAATGAAAATTTGTTGTTTATCTGCTTACCCCCAGGGCATCCAAGATGTAGGTGACTTTGTTTTCTCAGCAGAACACAAATGAAGATTTTTAACGAAAACCGGTGCAGTCTGCCAGCCAAATAATACGAGTGGATGGGCACCAAACCTTTAAAAGTGAACAAAAACATGCACAGACAAATCCAAATTACACCCTGTGGCTCGTGACGATACACTGATGTCCTAAGACACGAAACGATCGGTTTTTGTGAAAAACTGAACATTATTTATATTTTTATTTATTTTTACCTTTGATACACAGCCACGTCCATCTCTCCTGAGCACGAGCCGGATGATAAGCTCGAGCTCAGGACAGATGGACGTGGCTGTGTATCAAAGGTAAAAAATTATATAAATACTGTTCCGTTTCTCGCAAAAAACGATCGTTTCGTGTCTTAGGACATCAATGTATCGTCACGAGTCGCAGGGTGTAATTTGGATTTGTCTGTGCATGTTTTTGTTCACTTTTAAAGGTTTGGTGCCCATCCATGTCCATTATATGGCTGACAGACTGCACCGGTTCGAGTTAAAAATCTTCGCTTGTGTTCTGCTGAGGAAACAGTCACCTACATCTTGGATGCCCTGAGGGTAAGCAGATAAACATCAAATTTTCATTTTTGGGTGAACTATCCCTTTAAGCTCAAACTTGAATCTGCATGGGAATCCACAAATGGTTAGCAGTAGTCTTCCACCAGTCATTTTTCTTGTGTATATATGTACATGTTGTTTTTTTATTTGTTTTATTTTTATTTATTTGTGTATATTTACATGTGATCTTGATATCATGTTGTTACTCCAGCTGCATCTGCTGTGTAGCTTGTTTTCAGTGTGAAGAAAGTTTAACTGTTCTTTCGGGAGAAAAAAAAACTGTCTGTGATTTATTGGAAATTATTTGTGGTCCTTTTGAAACACATTTAAGGTCCAGAATTGGACTGCGGTCTGTTAAATGGTGTTTTGACCTCTGGTTTAAATAGGTAGGATTTCTTTTACCTGAACAGGTTTGGTAATTGTATACTTGTCATGTGGAGACTGAAGGTCTGTAATAGAGGGTGGAATGGTGGGTAATGGACTGGCAAAAGTATTAAAATCTTTGTACGGGAAAAGATTTGTGAATTTTTTATGATGCAAATTGATACCTGTTAGAGAAGTGTGCGGTTGATTGATTGAATATTTCTGTCTCCTGTTGTGTTCCATTAGCATGTCTCATATCTGTGTCTGTCTCTCTAGGAGGTTGGGGGGGTGTTAAAGACTCTGGAAGAGACCTTGTCTGAAGCGCAGAGAGTGGACACAAAGGCCCAAAGCGCTCTGGACCTGAAGAAGCAAAATCTGAAAGACGAGAACAAGAAGAGAAAGGAGCTGGTTAAAAACATGGAGGAGGTAATTAGGATTCGATCGTATATTCAAATTGCTTTTTGGTTCAGTGTGTTTATCTAAAATTAGTTTATAAATATCTGAACTACAAGTGCAGTCAATATTTTTAAAAAGCTTGACAAAAAGTATTGTAAAATTGTTACAAATAGATTTAATACACAAATTAAGTAATAACAATTAAAGAAAAACATTCCTGTGAGGTTTGGGGAAAAACTATTTCAAAGTATTGTGATAATATACCTCAAGATAATGCCAGAAGTCTCTTTACATGAATGTAAATTATTTAAATGCTAACTTTATTTGAACTAGGATAAGAAGATGATGTCAGCTAAAGAAGTGGAGGTTGGTAAGGCTATGGATCGGCTGAAGGCTGTGCAGGAGGAAGGGCAAAAGGATGCAGAAGCACTGGAGGCAGCTCAACAGCATTTTAAGGCAGTGTCAGCTGGTCTTTCTGCCAATGAAGATGGAGCTGAAGCCACACTTAGCGGCCAAATGATGACCTGCAAGAATGACATGAGTAAAGCTGAGACAGAGGCCAAACAGGTAACATCTGTAAATTTTAATAACCACAGTGATGTAAAATTGTTTGTCCACTGTATACTTTAAAAAAAGCTGTTCACTTTCCATACTGTTATTGCTCCGATCAGAAGAGTCTTAACTTTATTATGGGTTAGAAATGTACTACTGTTAAAAGATTTGGGGTCAGAAAGTTGTAAATTGTAAAAAGTGTTAATTAAAGAAAGTGGTCAAATTGTTGTAAACGTAAATGGAAGCATTTTAAAATACTTTTATATTACTGTAATGGCAAAGGTACATTTTCAGCAGCCATTACTTGAGTCTTTGCTATCACTTTTAAGCAACTTAATGCATCCTCTCCATGTAAAGATATTAATTAAAAAACTTGAATGGATCGATTGTAAATGTCTTTGTTCTGTCTCTTAGGCTCAAATGAAACTGAAACATGCTCAGCAGGAGCTGAAGACTAAGCAGGCTCAGGTCAAGAAGATGGACAGTGGCTACAAAAAAGACCAGGACACCTTTGAGGCTATGAAGAAATGCATAGAAAAGCTACAGGCTGAAATGAAGAAACTCAATTATGAAGGTACTGAATACATTTTGAATGTGATTGTGGTTGAAATAGGTCCACTTAGCTGAAGCCTGAAAAATGTGAATTGTAAAATCTGAAAACATAATACAGATTTAAAGTATCATATTAGTCTTTGTCTAGACATTAGTTAAAAACATTTTTTTAGAGTCGATTGACTTCTGTGTTCAGATGGACGAGAGGAGGGTCTTTTGGAGCAGAAAAGGCAGTGTTCACGGGACGTCATTCAGCTCAGAGAAACCTACGAGTCCCTCATGGGCCAGTTTCCCAACCTGCGCTTCGAGTACATGTGAGAGCATGCAAGCCATTTTTATCTAGACTAATTTCTTATGTGTTGTTTATACACTTCCTTCATTCATTGTATACATTGGTACTGTGTGTGTATGTAGGGACCCAGAGAAGAACTGGGACCGCAGTAAGGTGAAGGGTTTGGTGGCTAATCTTTTCTCCGTGACTGATGTGTCAAACGCTACAGCTCTGGAGGTGGTCGCTGGTGGTCGACTCTATAACGTAGTGGTCGACAATGAGGTGAGGCTTACTTTATAAAACATAATAGATGTAGCTATTGATTATATTTAATGTTCATACACTACCATTCAAAAGTTCAGACATTTCAATTTTTTTTTTCTTTAATATTTTTTTATTCAGCAAGAATGTAATAAATTGATCAAAATTGATCAGTTTTCAAGGAATCCTGAAAAAATATATCACACATAAAATAGTAAGCAGCACAACTAATGTCAACATTGATTATAATAAGAACTTTCTTGAGCACCAAATCAGCATATTAGAATGATTTCTGAAGAATGATGTGACATTGATGACTGGAGTAATGTCTGCTGAAAGTTCAGCTGTGCCACAACAGGAGTAGAAGATGACATTTTCAAATACTGAAATAGAAAACTATTATTTTGAAGTGTAAAATTTCATGACACTGCTGTTTTAAAACATTTTTAAAAACCTTACCTTAAACTTTTGAATGATAGTTTGTCATTATCTAACAAAATAATGCTTTCGTTTTGAACTTGTCTATTTGCAGGTTACTGGAAAAAAGCTTCTGGAAAAGGGTGAACTGAAACGCAGATACACCATCATTCCTCTGAACAAAATATCAGCACGTACCCTCAATGACAATGTAGTGCGCACTGCCAAAAACTTGGTGAGAACTTGTTGATTTGATTATGATTTGTTTAAAATATTCTAAGTGGGATTTTGTTTAAAGGAAGGAACCCGTTTTTTTTGTGTTGCAGGTTGGATCAGATAATGTGCACACAGCTCTGTCATTGGTAGGTTATGAATCGGAGCTGAGGAAGGCCATGGAGTATGTATTCGGAACTACGCTGGTCTGTGACAGTTTGGACAATGCTAAAAAAGTTGCTTTTGACAGAGGTGTGAGCACCAAAACTGTAACACTTGGAGGAGATGTGTTTGATCCTCAAGGAACATTGACTGGAGGTCTGTATGTGTGTTTATAACTGCACAAGATACAGAGCTTTACAAAAGTTCCCTAGATTACCCTCAGACTATTTGTTTTGTAATTTAACAAAAATTCCAAATTATGTAAATCAGACTCTTTTTTTTTTCTAGGTTTTTTTTCCAGTTCTTTTTCTTACTGCGTAAGCTTATTTCAGTTAGTTGGCAGTAAATTTTTCATCTTTAAAATGTTTTTAGTTAACATTAACAACATCATGACCTGTTCTTGATGTGTTTTGTATAGAAGTCAGAACTTTTATCCTCTGAATTTTAGATTTGTATATCATAATTCTGACTTTTTTTTCACAATTGTGAGATGTAAACTTGCAATTATGAGAAAGTCATTATAAACTCAAATTTTGATAAACTCGCTATTTTATTTTATTTTTCAGAATTTTGAGTTTATATCATAATTCTGATTTTTTTTTTTTTTCATAACTGTGAGATGTAAACTTGAAATTATGAGGAAAAAGTCATTATAAACTCAAATGTGACAACTCTCAATTTTGACTGTTTTTCTGCAGAATTTTGAGTTTGTATATCATAATTCTGACTTATCGCAATTGGTAGTTTACATCGCACAATTCTGACTTTCTTTTTTTTCAGAATTGTGACATGTAAGCTCACGATTTTGAGAAAAAAGTCAAAATTATTAGAAGTCTTACTGAGTCTTATTGCCTTTCCCTTTTTTCTTTCCTTTTCTTGTTCTTAATTTTGACACAAAGTAAAAAATCAATTGCGTGACTCACTAGTCTGACTTTTTCTAGCAGTTGTGTGATATAAAATTACAATTCTTTTTTTTTTTTCTCAGAAATGTGAATATAGACTTGCAATTACAACTTAATTAATTTGGAATTGTGTGTTATAAAGTCAAAGTTGTGAGAGATAAACTCGCAATTCTGAGAGAAAAGTCAGAATGGTTAGATAAAAAAAATCGCAATTACTGCAACTATTGGCGGAATTGGGCTTCCATAGTTCTGTGAGATTGACCAATGAGAATTAAATTCTGAATTTGCTATTTGGAGTATTCAGTCTTCACAAATATTTTGAGAGCAATCAAAGCTTTTAAGTTTTAGAGCTCAGTGCATTGCAGATTCAACCGATTAGTGTAAATGTTTTATTACACTTTGTTACTATGTACAATTTATCAGTTCATGCATATCCTGGGAACCGACCAATTTGCAGTTTAAGCTACAGGAACACAAAGATACATCTTTGCTATCATTAAATTGTCCTATGTGTATATCACCATTATACTTGCCCCCAATCTCTAGTTCTCACCATCGGCATTAGCGCTAAAAAACCCATATTGGTGGACCGCTATTTACAATCTGAATAATGATACCAGTGGGCTTTTTATCCAGAAGACAGATGAGTTTACCATCTGAATACTTTTACAAGGCACAGTAGAGCATTGTGTTCTCTAATAACTGTTATTTGTGTTTGTGTGTAGGTGCGCGTGCTCAGACGGCTTCCGTCCTATCTAAACTGGCTGAGGTGAAGGACATTCAGGACAGTCTGAGGGCTAAAGAAGCTGAACTCACCGCGATGGAGTCTGAGCTCAGCAGCCTCAAGGGAACAGCTGAGAAGTGAGTCCAAAGTACAACATCTCACTGACCAATCAGAACAAAAGTACAAGGCAGATGCAAACATTGCTGCTCTCTTTCAGATATCGTCAGCTGAAGCAGCAGTTGGACCTTAAGACTGAGGAGGCTCGGATCCTGGAGACCAAACTTCAGCAGAGCTCCTTCCACAAGCAACAAGAGGAGCTGGAGAACCTGTGCAAGACCATCGGTACACACAAATACCCCTCTCTGCCAAATAAAAACGTTGTTAATTACTCACACTCATGTCGTTCCAAACCCGTAAGGCCTTTGTTCATCTTTGGTACACAAATTAGGATATTTTTGATGAAATCACAGAGCTATCTGACCCTGCATAGACAGCTATGCAACTACCACATTCAAGGCACATTCAAAAATATTTTAATTTGTGTTTCAAATGACATGAGGGTGAGTAACTAATGACACTTTTCATTTTTGGGTGAACTATCCTTTTAACTATCGAAATGTTCTGTTTCTTTAGAGGAGTGTGAGGAAACGCTGCAGAAGACAAAGGAGGTTCAGAAGAAGGCAGAAGAGAAGTACAAAGTTCTGGAGAACAAGATGAAGAACGCAGAGGCAGAGAGAGAGAAAGAACTGAAAGCAGCCCAGCAGAAACTCAACCAGGCCAAGAGCAAAGCAGATGCCTACAACAAGAGACTGAAAGAGAAACAGCAGGTACTTTCCCTCTACTATGATGTGTATCAGGCTTCAGACTGATCAAGGTTACACCATGTCTGCACTGGTTGTGTTAGCCACAACAGCTAAAAGCTGGGTACTTTTTTGGGTGTTTTTTTTTTTTTTTTTTTTTTTAAACCACCTCTTTCTTTCTGTTTTTCTCTAGGAGGCAGATGCAGTAGCTCTGGAGTTGGAGGAGCTGAAAAGAGAACAAACTGGATATGAGCAACAGATTCAGGCTGTAGATGAGGCTCTCAAAGCCATACAGGAGCAGATTGACACCATGACCACTGAGGTTTTGGCCAATAAGGTACAGAAACAACTACTTTTAGATTTTCCTAGACACCTTTGAGCAGATTATCCCCTAAAAAATACATATTTACATTCCTGTCATTCCAAACCTTTATGACTTCTGTAAAACACAAAAGAAGATATTTTAAAGTGTTGGTAGATAAAACGGTTTTGGTTCCTATTGAAAAACTGTAATCTTTGAGTGGACTGTCCTTTTAAAAGTGATGTTATTAGCGCCATAAATGTTAACTGTCACTCTGTGTCTGTGTTTAGGAAGCAGTGCGTGTTGCGCAGGAGCAGCTGTCCCAGCAGAAGGAGGTGATTCTGGGACAGGAGAGAGAGATTAAAGGAAAGAGCGGAGAAGCAAATCGCCTCCGAGAGCAAAACAATGATGCTCAGCTCAAAATCAAAGAGCTGGAACACAACATCAGCAAACACAAGAAAGACAGCGCTGATGCCACAGCCAAGGTCAGAGGAAGTTAATGAGACCATTAGAGACTTGAGTGTTGTGGAATAGATTGTATCTAATGCCAAGGTTGCGTAAGACTTTAATATTGTCTGACGTTTTGACGGAGAGGGGCGTAAAAATTCCATCATCTTTTACCCGTCTTTTTAATTTTCATATTTTAATTCTAATTTTTAATTTAACAAATTTAGTTGCTTTTTCTTTGTTCACATTGTCATTTTTAATCATGAACCTAAAGGACGATATAGGCTTATGCATTTATTTTAAAGAGAACAGATGAACAGACTTTTCATGTTCAACACCACACCCCACAGTGAAAAAAACAACAACAAAATATGCTAGGGCTGGGTAAAAAAAAAAATTACTAGATTTCTTGATTTTAAAAGATTCTCATTTTTATGAACCAGTATCGATTCTTAAATCCCAATCAATCTTTTCAATCTTTCATTAGGAAATTCAATCAATTAATACTGTTTTGGGGTTCTTTAATGTGGCTTGATAGATCGCTGTAGCTTACACTGGGTACTCACCTATGCGTAATCAAACGCATAGCAAAAGATTTGTTTTATTTTTGTTCTAGAATAAACAGGTGTGGGAATTAGTTACAATTTACAATAGATCACCCTCATTGTAATCTGTCAAAGTGACAGATGGGCTTAATTTTTCGGCACTGATAAAAAAAAAAAAAAAAAAAACTCTGTCAATGACGGACAATTTTCGGTTAATGCAACCTCTGATCTAATGTTTGCGTTTGTTTAGGTGGCCCGCATGTTAGCTGAAAATGACTGGATCTCTTCTGAGAAGCATCTCTTCGGCCAGCCCAACACTGCCTATGACTTTAAGACCAACAATCCCAAAGAGGCTGGACAGAGGTTGAAGAGACTTGAGGAGACTAAAGACAAGCTGGAGAGAAATGTCAACCGCAGGGCCATGAACATGCTTAGTGAGGCTGAGGAGAGGGTAAGACCTTTGACATTTTTGGTGCTGGTGCTGTAAAACATTACTACAAAAATGCATCAAACATAAATGAGAGTAAAAAAGTGGGTTAATCTAGGAAAATCTCATGACTTGGTTAAATTTCACTCCAGAATCAAAAGAAAATTTTGATAATTTGAAGGCCTTAAAGCGATGGTTCGGAGTAGATTTGACTACATTGCTATGCACTCCAAAGCCCATCTAAATGCCCCATCCGAAGTTTTTTTTACCTTAGTCGAACATTGACAGGGATATTCGAGCTTGTCGAATGGCTTGCTACAGCCGTACATTGTACATGTGATGTATCTCGTAAATTGCACCACTAAACGTGCAAGTAATCTTACCAAACTTCTACAGTAGTGTAAATAGGGTATGTACTCCCAAAACGCTGCATCGGAACATTTGTAAGTCCACCATGAGTGTATTAAAAACAACTGTTACCCGGTCCCTACTAGTCTCAAAAACTACAAATGGCGATACGTCGACGTCACTTCCCTGGTTTGGGAAAAGCATGTAAAAGTCCACCTACTACGTCTGTGTGCATGTCAACGTAGTAGGTGGACTTTTACGTGCTTTTCCCCATTTGTAGTATTTGAGACTAGTAGGGATCGGGTAACAGTTGTTTTTAATACACTCATGGTGGGCTTACAAATTTTCCAATATTATTACAATTTAAATGACTTTAGTGTCAATTGATCCTTGAGAAATCATTCTAATACACTGACAAAAATAAGAAATATTTTTGAGCACCAAATTAATGTTGAAAATAATTTATATTTATTTATTTTTTTGTGAAAACCAAAATGTTTTTCTCAGGATTCTCTGTTTAGAACAGTCAAAAGAACATTTTATATTTATATTAAATGGAATTCTTTTGTAGTATTACAATTGCCATTACCATCACTGAATTCTTATTGACTGTCTCCAAAATTTTGAACGATAGTGTATGTGATCATCAATTTTATTATTACTATATTATTATTTTAGTATTATGTTTATTTTGAGGTGTCTTGGATGTTTTTATGAGATTTGAACTCAGTTCCAGCTTTGATATTATTTTATTTATAGCAGTTTCTATTAGAAATTATTTTTTATTATTACTATTTGTAAAAGTTAATAACACTGTCTGCCTCCTTTCAGTACAATGATCTAAAGAAGAAAAAGAGAATTGTTGAGAATGATAAAGCCAAAATCCTGGAAACAATTGAAGAGTTGGACCAGAAGAAGAATGAGGCTCTCAATGTGGCATGGCAGAAGGTAAAATATCCACGTATGACCCATTCAGTTTTTACAGTCACAACCAGTAAGAAAAACATCATACAATCATAATGCATCTGGTTTACTACAATGTGTGTGATTGCAGGTAAATAAAGATTTTGGCTCTATATTCTCCACCTTGTTGCCTGGGGCAAATGCCCGTTTGGCTCCTCCTGAGGGGTGTGGTGTCCTGGACGGGTTGGAGTTTAAAGTGGCTCTAGGGAACACCTGGAAAGAGAACCTGACAGAGCTCAGCGGGGGTCAAAGGTCAGCTTTTGTCAAGTCTTTTACTAAAAGAGGCATATCGCTCATTCCTAAGATCAATAAATAACCATTTTGGTTATGGCTCTCCAAGTCAACATTTGTTGGCTACAGATCCATTAGAGCAGGGGTTCTCAACCTTTTTTAGGCCGGGCCCCCCTCCTGCTTCGGTCAATTTTGCAAGGCCCCCCATACCTGACGTTTCCTCTAAAGATGTTTATTTTTAAACCCGTTTTATTAACCAAAACATTTGTTTTGCTTTTTATTCTTCTACTGCATGTTATAAAAAAAATCAAAATTCAAACTAACCTTAAATTAAAGCTATGCTTTTGAATTTAAAAGAAAACCCTCTGCTCTGTTCTAACATTTTAACACACACACACACACACACACACACATATACATATACATATACGTGTGTGTATGTATGTATGTGTGTGTGTGTGTGTATATATATATATATATATATATATATATATATATATATATATATATATATATAAACACACACATATATACATATACACATACACAGATCGGGAAAAGCTCCTGAAATCTTTAATTCAGACATTCTTTACAACTTCAGATTACTTTTTCTTAAGTAAGTGCACCTGCCATTTAAACTGGACTGACTGAATATCAACTGTCTGTATCCATTACAAAATATATATACAAATGAAAAATACAGCAAATATTTTAAGTCTGTTGATGCTGGTGCTCATATGTGCATAAACTCCACTGACACTCACAAGATCCTCCTCTGTGGGTGAACATCTATTATAAAACACTCACAGGACATTAATTTTGACAACTATACAAATATTTTGAAATTTCACGCAAAAATGTGGATCTATGGATCAGAGCCCCGAAAGCATGAATAGTTGTGAATTAATAGCGGACTTAATGCGTGCCTAATGTACGACTCTGATATAAAATAGTGTCATACATTAGGCATGCGCAAGTTTGTTACTATAACTCTGATCGTCTTTAACTCTACATTAGCGCGACGGTTTGTTTTATGCAGCGAAGAGATGAAGTAATGACCTGCACTCCCTGGGGGGTATAGGTTACTTTTGCAGGTGGAAGTGGGACAAAACATTAATGTCGTGGGCGGGAAAAGGACGAAATAACATATATTACATTAGGAGCGGGACGATATTTCTGCGGGACAGAAACTTGCGGGAGCGGGACTAAAAAATATGTCCCTTGCAGGTCTCTAAAATGAAGTTTTGTGCTGCCGTTCAGTCTGTATTTAACAGTGCAATGAAACTTGCTGCGTCGAGTCCAAAGCAATCAATCACAGAGCACGAGAGAGACCATGCTTTGATCATTTTATTAATAATGAAATTAAACAATTTTAGGATAATATTTAAGTGAATTTTAAGATATCTCACGGCACCCACCGGAGGCCCACCCACCGGAGGCCCACCGGTTTAGAATATCTGTTCTACATGAAACGTGAAACGCAATAAAATAACACCCAGTACCCAAATAATGCCTTGTCTGTTTTTTTCTCAAACAATTTGCGCCCCCCTTCCGATCTCTCCGGGCCCCCCCTGTTGAGAACCACTGCATTAGAGCATAAGATTGTGGACTGGTTACTGCATATTTCCCAGTACATGCTGCTCATTGATCATCTGATGCGTTTGTTTGTGTGTGTTACAGGTCTCTGGTGGCGCTCTCTCTGATTTTAGCTATGCTGCTGTTCAAACCCGCTCCCATTTACATCCTGGATGAAGTGGACGCTGCTCTTGATCTCTCACACACACAAAACATCGGACAGATGCTGAGAACACACTTTACACACTCACAGGTAATACACTTATTAAAGAATAAATCTCAAAATAAGCTTTACATTAATTTGCCAGTGCATCAATAATAGATTGATCACTTTTTTTGTTCTTTGCAGTTCGTTGTGGTTTCTCTGAAAGACGGAATGTTCACCAATGCCAACGTGCTCTTCAAGACCAAATTTGTGGATGGCATCTCCACAGTCACTCGCACGGCTCAAACACACGAGGGAAAGGTTTTGGCCCAGCGCACGCAGGAGAAAGCCAAGGACAAACGGCAGCGACAGATACTGGCCAGCTAAACACACTTGCTATATTGCACAACTGTTTCAATCCAGATATATTAAGCTTTTATTACTTTCAGTTGAGGAAATGAAATGGTATATTTAAAATTGTTAGTACTAAAAGCTTTTTGTGCATCTAATGCTTGTGGAATTGCTTTGTAAATCACCTCTTTCCATTGCCTATTTTAAAACGCTGTTATATTCACAAAAATTTTCTCTACTTAGACATTATGGAGTGTAGTTGCTATGCTACTTTTTAAACCTGTGAGTCTCGGTTTTCTCTCGCTGTATTTCATTTATATTTGTTTGTAGGATGACACTTTGTCTTTTCAAACTTTGCAAGCTGGTTTTGTATAAATAAAATGTCAAAAAGAGAGTGGTTTCAGAAATTGTCAAGATGACATCCTGCCCAAATGTACATTTTAGAAGAACAAAGTTGAAAAGTGCTGATGTAATATTTGATCAAATGTATTTTAATTCTTTAAATGTAACTGGATGTTGCTTAAAGGAGTTCACTTCCAGAACAAAAAATTACATTTTACTCACCTCCTTGTCATACAAGATGTTGATGTCTTCCTTTCTTCAGTCTTTTTTCTGTTTTTTGAGGAAAACATTTCAGGATTTCTCTCCATATAGTGAACTTCTGTGGTGCCCTCAAGTTTTAACTTCTAAAATGCAGCTTCAAATGGCTCTGAACAATCCCAGCTGTGAAAGAAGGGTCTTATCAAGCGATTGGTTATTTTCTAAATTTATATACTTTTTAACCTCAAATGCTCGTCTTGCGTATTCCAGTTCATGGCTGTTAGGGTAGGTCGAAAAACTCCCATCTTATTTTCCCCTCCAACTTCAAAATCCTCCTACATCCCAGTTGTAGTTTTTTTTTTCCCCCCCCAAAGGGTGTTTGAAAACACTTCGTAAACACTGGCTCAGTACTTCTGCAGCGATGTAGGGCAATTTTAAAGTTGGAGGAGAAAATGAGATCAGCGTTTTTTGGAGTTGTCGCAGAGCCAGACAAGAGGAGTATCTGAGGTTAAAAAGTATATAAATTGTCAATTTAAAAAAAAAAAAAAAAAAAATTATCGTTTTACCCCCTCAGCTGGGATCGTTTACAGCCCTTGAAGCTGCATTTAAATTGCATTTTGGTTGTTTAAACTTGGGGGCACCATTGAAGTTCATTATGTGGAGAGAAATTCTGAAATATTTTCCTTAAAAAAACATCTGTAAATTTTTGTTCTGGAAGTGAACTCCTTTGAGTACTGGACTTGATGTCGAGAATAGTGAAGCAATTTATACTTATTTTTCTGCCTTTTATCTTGAGGCATAGAAAAAAATATGTTTTACAATTTAAAACGTTAAAGGGAACATTGAATGCAAAATTCAGTTTTACATGGTGTTTGCATATAAGCAATATGTGCACTCAACCAGAGTTGCCAGCTTTTCACAACAAAACCTGCCCAATTCCGTTTCGGCCCCCTGCTAAAATTTTTGTGGGGTAAAATGTTTTTTGCCAGGTTCCCCTGGTAAAATTTGCTTTCCAGGGGGCAAACATCAGGTTAAGAGGGTTGCTTAAACCTGTGGACATGAAAAACAACCAGCAGCAAGTGTTAATGTAGCTTAATTCCGCAGGAAAATTATAAAACAATAATAAAAATCCTTTTTTAATCTCCAAAACACCTAAACAGTCTAGATCAGTCATTCCCAAAGGCGGGGTCCCGACCCACAAGTGGGTCGCCAAGTCCAGCGCTCTTTTTCAGTGCGCTATATACAAAATTTATATGTGTAGTTCACCTATTAGCCGCACGAGGGAGCTCGTCGTTTTCTTCTTCTTCTGCTTTCTTTTTTTGTTGTTGTTTCACACATACTCCGTCTGCAGTGCGTATGCGTTGCGTATTTTTTTTCCGCACCAATGTTAACGGATTGGAGCGTTCACACTGCACGCGGTTGCTGTCCAGCAGTGCGTCCCAAAAGCAGTGCATTTGCAGCAGAGCAGCGATCATTTCGGCAGAGTCTATTTTTTGCTGTGCTGCAAGCGCTGAATTAAAGTGACAGCGCATTGTTCGCTGTAAAAATGAACATGGATTGACACGAAAATGTTCCATAATTGCATATAAATGAAATCCACCGTTTCACAGTCAACACGTGGCTTTTTGGCTAGGTTTAAAATAAGGAAAAGTGCAGTTTTAAAGAAAAAGGCAATGTAATACGTGCACTTGTCCAGGTAGAAAAGTTCTTTAAAAGGATTGTTTTTAAAAGATTTAATGCGAAAGAAAAGCATGAGAGCCGACTGTTTCTGTCTGTGGTAAGTTTTAAATAAAATATTTTTTGATAGCCCAATTTTTAATTACAAAAAGGAAGCTATAGCCTCCCTATGTTGTGTTTAAATGTGTTGCAACTTGCTTGAGCAACTTAATATAAAGTCAAGTGCATTGAATAATACGTTGTTTTTTATTGAGTTTAAACGTGAAAATGTCTGTTACTGTATTAGTGTACTGTGATAAAAGAGGATCACAATGCTGAAAAAGCACTTTTTGATTTGATATCAAAATAACGGATACATATTGTGTTTGTGGTAAACAACATTTTCTGCAAATCTGCAGTTTACTTAAATAAAAAAAAAAGTGCTTTGTCAAATATCTGTATCTCTTTTAAATAGTTGGAAGCATGACCTTAAAAATGGTCATACATAATTCTTAGAAAATAATGCACACCCGAGGTGGTGATGCGGTCACGACGCGAAGCGGAGTGGCCGTTACACCTCGGGTGTGCATTATTTTCGTAGAATTCTACGGCCCGAAGTCAATTATTCCGCTTATACTACAGTTACCACACCTCAAGACATCGATCAAGTGATATATTTCATGACATTCGTCCGGTTTTTATCCTTAAAACCCTATTGTGAGTAGGATTAATTTCTTACGCAGCTCATTCAACAGCTTCGTTGCTAGTTCCAAAACGTCATTTTAGAACTAGTAACGACGCTTGGGCTGTTAATAGCAAAATAATGCCGTTAATAAGGAAGTTTAGACAGACCGAAAGACAAGCAGACAGACGGAAAGAGTGAGGGAGAGAAACTAAGTGTATGACTTTACCTCTCTCATGTCTGTGTCTCTCAAAGGGTGACTGGCAGTATCGTCTCTACTAACAGTTAAACTTTAAGTTCATTTTCTTCAAGACCACGCCGTTGTTACCTCGCGTGTGAGAGCTGTCATGTCGTTTTTAAGTTAATCGTCAGAGCAGCGCTAACAACATTAGCGCGAATGC
The DNA here is from genome assembly GCF_049309525.1 of Garra rufa. Taxonomy (NCBI): domain Eukaryota; kingdom Metazoa; phylum Chordata; class Actinopteri; order Cypriniformes; family Cyprinidae; genus Garra; species Garra rufa. The sequence continues at coordinate 39,368,827 of NC_133366.1, read as the reverse complement.
TAACGCGAGTGCAAACTGTACTGTTATGTGTGTGCGTCTGTGAGGTGAGTGAGATAGGGCGAGAGAAATAGTTTGTGCTTTCCGTACATAATAAAACGTAATATATTGTGGAAAAAAACATGGAAATAATCTGTCGTTTTTATCCTGATGTTTACTGTATTTAGTTTGGCCAGTGTCATTGTGGGTTTTAGTTATTTTGCTGTTTTGGGCTGTAAGGACCTTTGAAATAACTGAAATCGTATGGCGATTGGCGAAGTGATATAGACATGCACTGCGGTCTAAAGCTGCCTGGAACTACGTTCGCCGTGCGTTTCCCTGAATATAATGCACACCTCTAGAACGTTCGTCAGCCAATCAGATTCAAGCATTCAACGGCCCTGTAGTATAAATTTTGTTAATGCATAAATTCTCTTCGTGATATATGAACTATATGGGCCTAATGTTTATTTGGGTCACACGGATTTATCAACTTTAAAATGTGGGTCCCCAGAAAAAAAGTTTGGGAAACACTGGTCTAGATTATCAAGCCGTTTTGATTTTCTGAACAATAAGACGACATATCGCTCAAGCCACGTCCGTACCACTAAATACACCTAAATTCGTTTATGTTTGTGCAAATAATTTTACTCCAGACTTCTTTCTGAACTAGGGACAATTCAGTCAGGTTTTGCTTAAAAGTAAAAAACCTCAAGAATGGATCAATATTCACCTTTCGTGATACAGCTGCACCTCCAGTCCAAGTACTCCTCGCTGCAGACTGTAGCGCGGTGACGTCAGGTATGTGTTTACGTGGTGACCTTAGGCGTTTTCGCGTCGTTTGTGACGTAACGCGTCATTAAAACGCATGCGCATACTTAACATAATACTCTTATAAAATGTAAAAGTATTAAAAAAAGCTAAGGTGAAAAAAAAGAAGGGGAAAAAACAGTAATATGTAGTACAGTACAAATCCATGATTTTAACCATGTCTGAGGTAAAATTATATGGAATTACAGAGTTTATTCTGTAATATTTGTGTAGTATTATATACAAGGTATTAACATTGTTGCACTTTATTTCACTGTGTATATTGTAACATTACTCTGCACCTTATATGTTTCTTATTTTAACCTTTCCTCTGTCATGATTCTTGTTTATTTAGTATAATTATGGACATTTTTCTGTTGCTTTGGCAATTCTGCCTGTGGAATATTTAAGCCAATAAAGTAGTATTAAGTTAAATAGACTACATACAGTATATTTTCAGTGTCTACATCCCATTTTATGCATGGTGCCTCCAAAAAACCAAACTGATAACAGTGATCTTTTATTGCAAACAACAAAACAAAATATAATTGTATATACTGTGACGAGTCGGCTGCCTCCCCCCTAATTATCATCACCACCCCGTCCCTTATTCGCCGCCCTTCTCCAGGCTCCCAACGGGAGTGGGTGTGTATGGGAGAGGAGAGTCGCGAAAACATCCCGGGCTGGCGGTGTGTGATGAGGAGCACGTGAACTGAATGAAGCCTCATCACCGCCGCTGCGGATCCGGATGAGGACCGCACCCGTGACGGCTGACGGGCCAGGATGCCGGGCCGTTTCATCCCCCAGAAGTGCCGCGTAGGCGGAGGAGGAAGATGCCGCTGAAGAAGCCGCCGCCCCTCGCGCCCCAGACCTGAGCAAGCGCCTTCACGACGAGGACACCAGATTCCCCGTTTATTTGGACACATTTACCCCCTTGGAAACTTGTTTTCTTTTACTTTCTGTTTAATAAAAGCCTCTCCGAGGCCTGACGCCACACCCACTGTCTGTCGTTTGCTCCTCCCGCCACAATACATATATATTTTTATATATAATAATTAAAACTATAAACATGACACATGAGGACAAGAGAAAACAACAACAAAAATAGTTTAAAAAAAGTTAATGAACATGCACATGCGCACATTGCGCAGTAACGCCAGTAAGAATAGCGCGCATGCGTGTTATATACATACCATACGTCACTTTGCGCATGCGCGGTAAACACATACGTGACGTAGGTACCTGACGTCACCGCGCTACAGTCTGCAGCGAGGGGTGTCTCCCTCCAGAAGAAGTCTCACATTTGATATATTGTACAATTATTAGCAAATCGCCTTTCCTCTATCACAGAAGAGAGGGGTGGGGTGAGCAGTAGCTCATTAGCATTTAAAGAGACATGCACCTAAATGGGGCGCTGTGAATAGAGTTGTAAAAAGGGTAAAAAGGGTTTACACAACCAGTAGTGTATTCATGACGCGTCATCAGTCCTTTGCTGTTGAAAATGGTCAATTATTGTCAAATTTCGGGCTGGACTAATTGGTTGGAACGGAAAAACATTTGGAGTACTATAGTCTGGCAAATGTTAATACAAATCAAGGTAAAGAGTGCAAAAGATTTCAAGAACCTTATTAACATGTTGGCGTCGATAGCCTTGTGGGCAGCGCGCTGACGTACAGCACTGGTGCGCTCCGAGTGTCCCGTGTTCGACTCGTGGACCCTTCCTGGTTCTGCCCCTTATCGCTCGCCCACTTTGCTTCCTGTCATTTCTAAACGGTCCTATCACAATAAAGGCAAAAATTTACCTTTAAAAAAGAATCTTTTCAACATCTTGTTCCTATCATTTCCGCTCAGGTAGGTGAAATATTAGGCTAATACATTTAACATACTTTACGGCCTATTAACTTTAGTTTTGCAAAATATCCCTTTCCTACTTACTAAGTCCTTCTCAATCTGATTTAACATCTTCCACACGTTTTTTCCATGGTATAGACAGCATAAATTAGCAAAACAACGTATTCAATGTGCAATCCATGCTGTTGTTTACATCCAAGTATCGATAATATGGCCGCGCATCCAGGTAACTGACCAAACCATGACGTAAGTGCAAACCCGATGTCCCCTTCAAAATATTTAAATAGCACATATTACCTATAAAGCTCTATAGATTTATTCAGAAGCCACAAATAATGTAAATTAATTTGTCAATATGTATGAGAACTTTGCAATTTTTAAAATGGCAATGGAACATGTTTTTTTTCTTCTATTTTGTGATGTATGTCTATCTAGGGAGGCACTCAATTGTAAGAAAGGGGCAGGGTTTAAGCAGGTTAAATTATTTACAACATAAAGCAAAACATGCACACATTTATCACTCACAAGATCAATAATGTGCATAAAGAAACAGACGAATTCATTTAATTTTGACTAACCAAGACGCCCCCACATATTGCACAACTTTATTTTTCATTTAATGGGCACAAACCACAAAGAGTGAGATGAAACCCAGTATAACATGCCTCTTTCATTTATCCATTATGGAAAATATATTTTCACACATGCAAACATGGACAAAGGCAGGTTTGAGGTTTCAGTTTCATTTATGTTACAAACTTCTCTTTAATACACACAATACCTTTACATCAACCCTCTTTTAAAAAACGTTTCATTTGAATCAAAACTTCCCTCCTATTCAGTATGGATAGATCCTGGTCTCTTCTGCTTGACTCTGTGATACCTTTTTATCTAACAGCACTGAATGAAGGAAAGCAAAAGGTTGACTATGTGGATTGTTCTCAATCAGTATCTTCACTTATGAAGGATGGGGGAATTTTTTGAAACAAACTGGAGAGGTGTTTAAATAGAAACCTGCAGTAGTCACTCAAACCCCTTGAATATAATTCAGTGTACATGGTTCACAAGAACTGTTCTGGCCCTTGCCAAACAAGCAGTAGAACTGCAGAAAGCCTGCTTCACAATCTCCCTAATTTCCAGTATCTTGAGCCAACAAAACAACCTACGATGGAAGGAGTCATGTGTATTCTCACACTTGCACATACTGAGACTTTAACAAGGTTAAAATGGTTGGTGAAAATGTTTAAGCAAAACAAGACGCGGCTCATTGTAGCCAAAGGTAGTCTTTGCACATCGGTTAAAGGTAAGAGTTCACACATGGAAAAAAGGTTTATGGCCTACACCGAGCTTTTGCGAGTGTTCAGATTATGGCAAAATGCGTGTGTACGCGACATGGCTGTGAGAATTACTACTGAAAATGTATGGTGGAGATTATCACATCAACCCTCAGGACAGTGTGTGTTTAGGCAGGTTATTCATGGCAGGGCTTGTATTTTTCTTCTCATTGTCTGGGCTTTGTCCTTCAGGTCTGGACGGCTGTCTGTTTCCATTGTAGCTAAAGAGCGCTGAAGCTGTTGCCGACCCTTCTCAGACAGACAATCCCACTGATCACTCTCTACAAACATAAAACAGCAATTTTAATAAGAAGGTTTCCATTAAACTTTCACATCTGCAAACTCGTCATCTATCGGTTTACCATTTTATACTAAAGTATTTTTGTCAAAAATTATATTACTAAACCGCAAAGTCATACATTTATGGCCATTTTACAGTTCGTGTTTCAAAACAATCAGCAGGTCCAAATTGCAGTTTCAATGCCGCCTCAAAGAGCTCTACACTATCCCAGCTGAGAAATAAAAGTCTTATTTAGTGAAACAATCTGAAATCTTCTAAAAAAAAAAAAGTATATATTTTTTTTTAAACACAGATGCTCATCTTGCATTAGCTCTGCGATGCACGTATATGATTTTGTTGGATACATCGTTGTTGGATGTTGATCTTGAAAGGTTCATCTTTGTACTTTATTTCAAAAAGGTACTGTAGGGTAAAAAAATGCCATTTCATTTTCTCCTCCAACTTAAAAATGGTTGTTTCACCTTTTATTTGTAAAGAGTGTTTGATATCTGTGCACGTTCGCTTTGTAAACACTGGGTTGGTACTTCCACCTATCTTTCCATTGTGACTACGTAATGCGTGAACCCATGCAAGTGCAAGTGCAAGACGAGCAGTTGTGGGTAAAAAGTATAATTTTTTTTTATTTTCAATAGATAAGACCCTTATTCTTTGACTGGGATTGTTTAGAACCTTTTGATGCTCCATTGAAACTGCAATTTGGACCTTCAACCTGTTGATCCCCACTGAAGTTCACATCCTCCTGAGACCCCGCCCATTGACTTATGTCCTCTGTAGTGGACATTGTGTTTTCATGCATTTTCTTTGAATTTTTTGAACTACTCTGTCAAGTCCTGTTGTACTGTGCAGAGGACATCCTGGGCTTTCTAGTGATATGTCATTTGATTGGCTGGCATGCTAGGAACCACTTCTTACACTGAATCCAAAATGGCCGGCATACAAATGAGCACATTTTTGGGAAGGAGAGAGATATGTAAAATTTTGCTTTTTTACATGTTTTTTACTATTATTATCACATATATATTTGTTTATTAAAGTGTCAGTAACAATACATTTAGCTTTCAAAGCTGTTAAATTGTTTATGATTCAAAATATCATCCTTTTTTAAATGTCAACTATAGTGGACATCAGGACCATCTTAATGTAATTAATGACTGCATGTTGTATGAGGCAGAACTGAAGCAGAGAGGATTTTTATAAGATAGTTGAGGTAGACTCTGACTTAGAGCTGTCAGCTGAGGATAAATTTGAATGTAACATACAAGAAGATGTTGAAGAAGAGGTAGAAATTGCAGGAGACTCAGATGAGAAGACTGAGACAGACACAGAGACAGAAAAGGAAGAACAGGAAAGGTGCCGCACTCTGTGGTTCTGCAGAAGGACAATGCACACCAGCAAATTCACTTCTGAATGGTTGAAGAAAAACAAAATGAAGACTTTGGAGTGGCCTAGCCAAAGTCCTGACCTAAATCCTATTGAGATGCCCACAGCATGACCTTAAAAAGGCGGTCCATGCTCGAAAACCCTCCATTGTGGCTGAATTACAACAATTCTGCCAAGATGAGTGGGCCAAAATTCCTGCACAGCGCCGTAACAGACTCATTGCAAGTTATGGAAAATGCTTGATTTCAGTTGTTTTGTTTTTGTTACATAAATGTTGGATTAATATCCCTTTACAGCCATATTCTGTACAGTTTTGTTGTCTGAGTTTGGCTGTCGTTTCGAACTAAAATTGTCCTGTGGTCCACTACAGTGGACATGCTGTAAAATTAAAAATAAAAACAAAACGTAAAAACTCTAAATTGTAGAATTCTTTTTTAACCCAAAGGATGTAGGAAATCACAAAAAAACAACAAAAAAGAGACACTTTTTTTCTTTGGTTCTCTGGAGGATATGGAGAAAAATCCTGGAATGTTTTCCTCAAAAAAAAAATGTGTTAAGCATATTGTCAATCAGTACAGCTAATATTTTAGTTTTTTACCTGGAACAGCTGAAATAACATAAAATGTAACTATTCTGTAATCAGCTATTTTTCTAAATGTCAGAGCAAATCAACACTACCTTCAATCCTCTTCAAAAGAAGTTCAACTACTGCCAAGGCGTCCGTTCTTACAGATGAATAGCTTTTGTTTTCTGTTGAAAAAAAAAAAAGAAAAAAGAAAAAGAATGATTCTTATGAGCCAAGTCTGAATAAAAGATTATTTAAATGATATGTCAACACAAACAATAATTCTTCTGTATAAAATAAAAGAATGTGTTTTTGGGAAGTTAACGGTCACCAAAACTGTTCGGTTACCAACATTCTTCAAAATGCCTTATTTCATAGGTCTTCAACCCTGCTCCTGGGGACCCACTGTCCTGCAAATTTTCTTTTCAACCTGCTTCAGCATGTGCATGTGACCCTTGATTACCTGTTTCAGGTATGTTTGATTAGGGTTAGAGCAAAACTCAGCAAAGTGGGTCCCCAGGAGCAGGATTTAATACCTAAGTTTAGAACTTGAAGGTAAGTCAATTTTCATTTTTGGGTGAACTATGTCTTTAACGTTTAGAAGTTCATGAGAAACTCCACCTAGTGGTGTTGCCAGGGCAGTGCAGGTTTCAGACAACATCTCAGTCAGAACAGCAGCATTCTGATGTTCCTTATCCAACAGCAACAATCTACAACATACACAAAAACACCTTACAGTCATTACAGCACTTAATATTTTTGCAATACATTGACCAACATTATTAATTTTCTACCAGCTATTTCCACAAAGAAGTGCAAAATTAAAGAACACTTAAAGGGATAGGGACTCAAAAATATAAATTGTGTCATTAATTGCCCATCCTCATGTTGTTCCAAACACACAAGACCTTCGTTTTTCTTCAGATTATAAATTAGGGTATTTTTGAGCTTTGTGACCCTGAATATACAGCAATGCAACTCAAACATTCCCAGGTCCAGAAAGGTAGGGACATCATTAAAATAGTTAATGTGACATCAGTGGTTCAACAATACATTTATGAAGCTATGAGAATACTTTTTGTGCATAAAGAAAACTAATTTCTTTTCTTCCGTGTCAGTCTCTGCCACCATTCACGAGAGTACCATGAGACATTCTCGGCATTCTGACATAAAACATCATCTTTCCTAGTTCATCATCTGTATATTCTGCTTCAAATAAGTAAGTCTGGCCAAAAAAAATGCAAGTCATTCTTTGTCGACATGTTTATGTATTGCTTGCGTCTTCCTCTGCTTGTAAACGAAGCACAGCGCATCCGGGTTCTATGTCACAACAACGGCTCTTCTGAACTTATGTCGAAGACTGACACGGAAGAGAATAAATTGTTGAATAAAAACTTTTTTTTTTTCTTGTAGATTTATAAAATCAAGATTGAACCACTAATGTCACATGGACTATTTTAATGATGTCCTTACTACCTTTCTTGGCCTGGGAACGTTTCACTTGCATTGCTGTCTATGCAGGGTCAGAAAGCTCTTGGATTTCATCAAAAACATCTTAATTTGTGTTTCGAAGATGAAAGAAGGTCTTACAGGTTTAGAACGACATGATGGTTAGTAATGACAGAATTACAATTTTTGGGTGAACTATGCCTTTTAAAATCCTGTACTTTCATTTTTAGAAGTGAATATATTTCCTACAAACAAGGCATTTGTTAGAAAACTTCAAAGATTTTTAGTATACTCTACCCCTGATAGAAGACCTTCAAGGCACGGAGGACTCCCAGTTGGACCCTCCATGTGCTCAACTTCAGTCTATCACACATTATGCTACAAACCTCATTCTGGAAATGATCTACAACACAAAACACATTCATCATACATAACTCTCCCCTGCGTGTACGTGCGTGCGTGCGTGCCTGAGACTTAAGTCTAAGTAACTGAGACTCACTCTGTGTCTGAATGGTTTTAGGCCAGGCCTTTCCAAGCGTCTCAAACGCACACAGCAGAACTTCTGTTTGTAATTCACGAGCTTTAGCATCATCGTCGTCATCGTCATCATGTCTCGGGGAGCTGGCACTTGTTGGCTGATTCTAAATAGAACAAAATTCTATTTTTAAAGTAAGTACTGATTGTGGGGCTCACGAATCAATAAAACACTTTTAGCAATATTGTTACACTGCAACCCAATTAGGATGAAATGCCAAAGCTTAAAAAAAAAAAAAAAAAAAAAAAAAAAAGGGATTTACTATTAGCCTGTAGGGTTTTCTGCACCTTTTTAATGATAGGAAGCACAACGTCTGTGATTTCCTGAAAACGATCCTCCTTTGTCGACTCCAAGATGTCTGCTGCACTGCGTAAGGCTGCCATTTTATAAACCAGGCTCTCTTTTTTACATTCCTTCAGCACCAGATCCAACACCTCGCTCACTGTGGGCTGACCTGCTGCAGGCTTCTGTAGCTCCGCACTACAAATAGAATCACATGTATATGAGAAATTACTCATAGGTTCTAATAAACCAGATTCAACAAGAGGCTTGTAATTTTCTGTTTACGGAAATCCTCTTAACAGGATAATTTCTGAGAATTAGGGGAAGCACAACATTTAAAAATGACCATATATTTAAAGGAATAGTTCACACAAAAATGAAAATTGGCTGAAACTTCACTCACTGCCAGATCATCAAAGATTTGGATGAGTTTGTTACTACATAGGAACAGATTTGGAGAAAATTCAACGGATACTCTGCAGTGAATGGGTGCCGTCAGAATGAGAGTCCAAGCAGCTGATTAACAAACATCACAATGAGTAATCCACACGACTCCAGTTCATCAAGTACCGTCTGGTGAAGTGAAAAGTAATAAATTCTTTATTTTACGTGACTTTAAATTTAAAACACTTAATGATAGATTTTTTTTCTTACAAAAACACAGGTTTTCACTTCACAAGACAATAAGCAACTGGCATCATGTGGATTATTGTGATGTTTTTATCAGCTGTTTGATCTCTCATTCTGACGGCACCCATTCACTTTAGAGGATCCATTGGTGAGCAAGGGATTTATTGCTAAATTTCTTTGTTTTGATGAAGAAACAAACTCATCTGCATCTTGGATGGCCTGATGGTAAGAAAATACTCTGCAAATTTTCACTTTTGAGTGAACTATACAAATATAAGTATGTGAAAGAGATAGTAGAGTCTAACCTGCATTTAGACACAACAGATCCAACAGCTTTCAACAGCTCTTCCTGTGGATATACAAGCCGTTATACTCACTGGCCACAAATCAAGAAAGAAATCGGTTTAAAACCAACCACTGAGATCATGTTTGTCTGTTTCCAGAGCAGACAGTGTTATTAATCCTTGCTCTGGTGCATAAAAGTCTTTCTCTCAGTGCAGAACATGTGTTTAAGAAAGAGTGAGTATATTACCTTCCCTGCCCAGGTGCGTCCTGCAAGCCCCTGTAGTAGTGCACTCAACACCATGCCCAGGTGAGGTGCTACCAGTGAGCCCGTTTGTTGCTTAGCAATAGTTGCCATGGCAGCGGCACCCTGAGCCTTCATCTTCCAGGACTGAGACTGCAGAGCCCTCTGAGTAATGGCTATGAGCTCAGTCATGTACAACCTGATTCCACCAAAGCTGCCTAAAAATACATAAGAATTCATTACAATTTATTCTCTTATCCTTGGCCTTTACACACACTATAATATGTAGAGGGGGGGGCTTAATTTTTATTTAACCAACACAAATTGATCAAAAGTGAGATTAAGAAGCATTTATTATGCTACAAAAGATTTCTATTTCATATAAATGCAGTTCTTTCAAACTTTCTATTCAAAATATTCCTAAAAAAATGTGTCACAAAATATTAAGCAGCACAATAATGATAAGAAGAAATGCTTACTGAGCACCACAATCATTATATTAGAATGATTTCTGATAGATCATGTGACACTGAAGATTAGAGTAATGGCTGTTGAAAATTCAGCTTTGCCATCATAAGAATTTAATTCTTAATTCTTAATTTAATTCATAAATTGTAATATTGCACAATATTACTGTTTTTAATCAAATAAATTGAGTTTTGGTAAGCACAAGAGACTTCTTTCAAAAATTAAAATCCAATAAAGATAAAAAATAAAAAAGTTGTTTTCAGTTAGATTATGTTAGACTCACATTGTAACTGAAATAAAATGTAAATGTTGCTTAGATATGAATAGAAAAATCTATATATTTCCATTATTTAAAAAATCCACATTGTTTTACACATTATTTTGGACTATGCGTGACGCTATAATATTGATGACATCAAATTTTTGCAGTGGTTGTGGCATGATGACAAGCATCCTGCCAGAATGGCATCTAGCGTTTCTTGTCTCTGCCATTTGTAAGTTTTTTCAGTAGCTGTGGTCTACTAAAAGCCTTAAAGGCATAAGGGCTAAAGTGGAGAGAACAAATACGCAGGTCTTTAGGAAGTTTTATTCGTCTACAGGCACCTTCCCATTCTTTTCTCCTCTTCTTATTACTAGGAAAGCAGTGAAGATTTACACCGCTTCTCTTGTTGCTCTTTGACTGAAAATACAACCAAAAGCTGCACAACGTGGCATCCCAGGTAAAAAAGTAGTATACTTTAGTCTATTATAAATATGAACTAAGTACATGAAGTATAAAACAAGTATGCTTCTACTTATTGTGCTTTATTTAAAGAGTATTTAATATGTACTTTTTAAAAGTATACTTCAAAAAATATGTAATTAAGTTCAACTTAAGAGTCCAAAAAGTAAGTATACTAATTTACCAGTAATCAAATTATTTTTTAAATGTACTTTTTGAAAGTGTACTTTGTTGTTAATGTATTTTAAATTGTCTAGAAGTTTATTTTTTTAAAGTGTATTAAATTTGACATAGAGTGGCAATTTCACTGTACTTATGGAAAGTATATTTTTTGGAAATCAATTGTTAGTATACTTTTTTAAACTGTACTATGATCTCACTTCATTAGAAGTGTGACTTCTGTACACTTACAGTACACTCTTAAATAAGTGTATAAAGCACTAAATATAGTTAGGAAGTGCATTTGTAGATCACTTGAAATATTACAGAGGCATACTAAATTAACAGTTTATAGTAATTAGAAGTATGATAGCAGTATGCACAAACTGTACTTAAACAACTATATTTGCACTGCAATGCCTTTTTAAGTGTATTTCCATTAGAATGGCGATACAATGCAATTGTACTGTAAGTGTGCTTAATTGCTCATGAATCTTGATGTTTATAGTAATTATAAGTATGATAGCAGTATGCACAAAATGTACTTAAACAACTATATTTGCACTGCAATGCCTTTTTAAGTGTATTTCCATTAGAATGGCGATACAATGCAATTGTACTGTAAATGTGCTTAATTGCTCATGAATCTTGATTTTCATTAGTGTATTTTAGTGCGCTTGAAGTCTAAAAAAAAGTTGTTCCATTTTAGTATACTATTTACACTAGAAGTGTAGTCAAGTAGATGTTAAGTTGAAGTTAATACATAATTGAATACACTTAACTATACTTGGATTTGACGAAAATAGTACACAATGTAGAAAATATACTTTAGTACACATTAATAAAGTATATTTTTAATATAATTCTTTTTCACCTGGGATCATATCAGTGTTTTATTTTCCAAGTTGTGTATTCAGAGCTGTGTTGCGGTAAAAATAGCAACAGGTCATGCCAGTAGCTCATCAAGTGCAACCATTTCATGTCATTGAAATAATGGGGCCCCATAGTCCAAAATATGTATAAAAAGGATGTGGATTTTTTTTTTTAAATAACGTAAATCTTTCATGAGTTTTCTACCACACATTTCAGTAAATACACAGGGTTCCCTTTAAGAATTTAATTCAGGTCATTCAAAATATAATGAATTTATCTGCAAAATCACATTTTCCCCTTCAAGAGTTGTCTATCTTAACCTACCAGGTACGTGTTCCTGCCAAACCTCAGACCACAGGTTGGCCTCAGCGCTTTCTCCTTTCTCTTCCTCAGGCTCCTGATGCATGCCCAGAAACGCCAGCGGCAGAGCCACTCCAGCATGAGCCTTCAACACATCAGGACTGTAGTGGCTGATGGCATGAACCACCAGACAACAGGAGGACTTGTACAGTGCCTCTGAAAATGACATAAAAACACTTCACAAACCTAGATCACCCATAAAGAAAAATGGGCTCGTCATTAACTCATGCTCATGTAATTTCAAAACCCTTTTGACTTTCCGTCTTCCATGGAACACAAAAAGAGACGTTTGGAGGTAATGGTCAAGCTGTTCTTTTAGTTTTTTCTTTTGTGTTTAGCTAAAGAAAGTCAAGTCATATAGGTTTGGAAGGACATGAGGCCATTCATATCTGTGACCCTGGACCACAAAACCAGTCTTAAGTAGCACAGGGATATTTGTACAGTAGCAATTGCCAAAAATACATTGTATGGGTCAAAATGATTGATTTTCAATTTATGCCAAAAATCATTAGGATATTAACTAAAGATCATGTTCCATGAAGATATTTTGTAAATTTCCTACCGTAAATATATCAAAATTTAATTTTTGATTAGTAATATGCATTGCTAAGAACTTTATTTAGACAACTTTAAAGGTGATTCTCAATATTTTTACAAACCATACATCAATGGAAAGCTTATTCAAAAAAATAAAATTGACCCTCATGACTGGTTTTGTGGTCCAGTGTCACATTTGGCTGAAATGTTCCTTTAATCCTCATACCCTCTTTCTCCAGGTACCAGGTGTTCAGTTTCTGCAGAAGCTTCTCAACACTGCTGTCTTTGGCTGTCTGATAGGGAAAACAAGAGCACTGTTTTGAAGCTTTTCAATTGTAATTCATTTAGGTTTAATTGAAAAATGTAAACATCTGTTTTCATACCCTGACCAGATGTCCAATGGCAAAGGCAAACGACTTCTGAATGACGCTGCTACGATCATTAATCCCATTTAGGAGAGCACTCATGAGTTTAGCTGTGAAAATATGCCCAAACACATATAAGACTTGTAAAATATACAAAACAGTGTAACTCTTATAATCTGTCAGTATGTGTTACCTGAATATGGTGTAAGATCTTGAGGGCACTGCACTGTCAATGACACAATCACACTGGCACATCCTCCCTACAACAGTACATAAAACTGTCAGCCTGTGTGTATGTGGGAGAAAAAGTGTACGACTGGCAAAAATCAAGCAAGATGTGTACCTTTGTTCCAAGTCCAATTCCACTCTTTAATAGATCACAAAGTTTTGGAACAAGCTCTCCTAACACAGACACATCCAAGTGCTGCAGACACTAAAAAACAAACACAGCTCACATAAATATTGCAGTCCAAAAACACACCTGTAAACGGTCACATGCATATTGATGTGTTTTTGCAATTAAATGGTCATGTAATTACCCATTTGGAATGCAGCTAATGCGTCATAAGGATAGACTTAATGCGTCTTACCATATTAATGGTTTCCATCATAGGAGAGGACTTGGCTGCACTTAACCTTGCGGCATCCATTGCACTCTGCCCCAGAAGGAAATGTGAAAACAATGAGTTCCGTACATTCAAGCCTTGTGTAATGTCTATACTGCTTAATATCATCAAACGAAATAGCAAAAATATTGACTGTTTTCAAATGCTCTCCACGGGCCAATGCTTAGACAAAACTAAGTAAATTAAGCAATAAATTAAATACACATTTAAATATATATATATATATATTATGTTATTTTGGAAAAATTTGGATTTATTGCTATTTTAGAGATGACCATACTACCTTTCCTGTTTTATACTGTGCTGCTTCAAAACAACGTCTTATGTATAAAGTGCTAAATAAATAAAATAACTTGAGCGGATGATCACAATGCTGCTTACCTTCTCTTGCTCTGTAGCTCTCAGACTGAGGTAATTGAGCACCTGCGGTTCCAGCACGCTCAGTGCCTCCAGCAAAGCCGGGATGAGTCGAGGAGCATGGGGCTTCAGACGGCTGCCTGCTGTCTTACTGATCTTCACTAGAGTCTGGATACTAAAACAAAGCGATACTCAGACTTTTACTCTGATTATAAAGATTTAATGTGGTTTGTTTTATTTGCATGTAGCTGGTAAATGCATACGTTCTTACCTGAGGGTCCGCACTTCGGTTACATTGCTGACAATGCCTTTGTCCAGTAGAGTTGGCAACAAAACAGCCACTGTCCTCTGAGCAGCAGCACCTGTTGATTCGCACATGCGCACACACACCTATTGGACAAACACAAACATGTCAGTTATCGATGGTGTCTCAGGAGTGGAGAATATTTGGGGTATCCAGAATTTAGTGCTGTAACTCACTTTACTGAGAGTCTTCAAAGTAAGATCTGCTGCTTTACGAACTGACTCCTATAATGGTAAACAAAGAAGATAGTTAAATATAAATAGCTGTAGAGTACAGAACAAAGCTAAATGTGCTAGATTCGCTTATTTCTCACCTTTATATCATCCAGAACCCGAAACAGAGTCTCCCAGATTTCTGACAGGCGGTCGATGATTTCATCTGCCTGCCTTCCACGTATCAGATCATTCAAAGCCAAACAGCTAGAAAAAAAAGGGCTCTGATGATTTGAACCCAATCTAGAAGGGAGGAAATCAATGTTCTTTCATTTAGACACATTACCTTGACTCCCGTACCCTCCACATGTTACTAGTGAGGTTGGAAATTACATCTTGAAGAATTTCCTTAAAATACTTCTCCACCTGTTAAAAACAGAAACAATATCATTGTAATAACAATAGCAATGTGATTAATTATTCTGAGTAATAATAATATCATCTTACAATGGTTTTATCTGTGACAAGAGCATCCCAGATGCTAGTCATGGCCTGCCTAATGGCCAGGTTGGGGTCAAACTGGTATCTGTAGAGACGGGGGACCAGCTGAGGCAGGAAAGGAGCCAGCTGCTCACCTGCTTTGGCTGCAATAATGTTAAACCCAAAAGCTGCCCCCTAGTACAGCACAGGAAGAGTCAACAATCATTTCATGCGATTGAAAAAGGCTCTGAACAATAAGTTACCAAGTCATAAACGATCACATCATGGTTAACGTAGCTTACCTTTCGGGAATTCCACATAGCATGGTGATTGGCAAGATTCATGAACTTATAAACAAGATCTGGTTGGTTTAGATCACTAGCCAGTGAACAGAGCTCCTTGTAGGTGGATAGTCCTTGTCTACAAAAAGAAAAGATCAAAACAATATACAATGAAAGGAAACATCCACTCTAGTAATCTTAATAAAATTTAAAGGATTAGTTCCTTTCAGAACTTCCAGAATAAAAATGTCCTGATCATTTACTCACCCCATGTCATCCAAGATGTTTATGTCTTTTTTTAATTCAGTCGAAAAAAGGAAAGAAGGTTTTTGAGGAAAACATTCCAGTACTTTTCTCCATATAGTGGACTTCAATTAATAACGCATTAGAGCCAATGGTTTGAAGGTCCAAACTGCTTCTTCAATGCATCTTCAAAGGGCTCTACACAGTCCCAGCCAAGAAATAAGAGTCTTATCTAGCGAAGCAATTAATAATTTTCTTAAAAAAAAAAAAAAAAGTATATACTTTTTAACAAGAAATGCTTGTCTTGCATAAGCCCGACCTCACGCATTGCGTAATCATGTTGGAAAGGTCATGTGTGATGTAGGTGGAAGTAACGACCTAGTGTTTTCAAACAAATGTGCAAAGAAAGTCAAACGCCCTTTAGAAAAAAAAAAAAAGGTAAAACAACAATGTTGGACGATTTTGAAGTTAAAGGAGAAAATGAGATGGAGTCTTTCGCTCTACCCCTTTTTGAACCAAAGTACACAAACAAAGAACTAACCAAGCATGATCTTTTAAACATGACTTAATGATGTGTGAAGATGCGCATGCGTATCACAGAGCTAGTGCAAAGTGAGCATTTTTGGTTAGAAAGTATAATTGTTTATACTTTTTATACTAAGCTGGGATCGTGTAGAGACCTTTGAAGCTGCATTGAAACTGCAATTTGGACCTTCAACCCATTGGGACCCACTGGTCCCAAATCCTGGAATGTTTTCCTCAAAAACCTTCATTTTTTATCGACTGAAGAAAGACATTTACATCTTGGATGACATGGGGGTGAGTAAATTATCAAAAAAATGTTCATTCTTGAAGTAAACTAATCCTTTAAACTCTCAAATCTGTGAAGTCTTACTCCTTAAAATGTTCCTAAACAAACTGAAATATAATCAGTAAACTAAAAGAAGGACATACCCATCAGGTGCTTTACCAAGTGCCTCCCCCTGGAAGACTTCAGTGCTCTCTGAGACATCGTGTTTGGCTCTAAAACAAAATTTTCACAGCTATCAAATAAGTCAGGAACGAAAAATGCACCTTGCAATTTATCCAAGTGTCCATAATATATTTTTATGTGATGCAAGTCATTGAAAAAAATAAAAGTTCCGATACTGAACTGAATCCAATTAGTAGTCTATATAGAGTAAGTGCTCTACGTTCTGGGGCTTGGTAAGTCTTAGTAATGCAAATGATCACAAATCATACTCCAAAAGTGAATAATAATGAAAGGAACCAAAAATAAGCTGGTTTATAAATACCTTTTGCCAGTCATGAGAGTTTCCACAAGGGTTGATACCAATTCCTGTTGATCCTGTTCTCCTCCAAGCTCGTAAACCAACCCAAGTCCTTTAGACGCCACATCTTGGCTGAGTTCTACACACACAGATCATCACTATCAATCTTACCCATAAGCACCCCGACTTTATATTGTCAACATGTAATGTGACCTTTTAAAAGAGCAGTATCATAATAGAAAAGTATGTGACTTACCATCAGGATCAGACAAGACAGAAATAAAGGCAGTCTGTATCTCTTTCAGATGAGACTATTAGACAAAGAGAGAACAGAAACTTTGTAATGTCAATGTTTATTTGTGTGTGTAAATGGGAGTGCATTGTGTGCATATTTACCTGTATTTCTTTGTGATGGCTGAGCTTCTTAACTAGAGACAGAAGCCATATGCAGGCAGCCTGCCGAACATGAGGGTTTGGACTCGGGATATATTTTGACAAGACAGAGCTCAACACCCAGGGCACTATATCATTATTCTTCCCATCTGATAAAAATAAAAATGAGAAAGAGAGACTTCTTTCAAAAACATTAAAAAAAACCTTAACTGATCGACCACATAACAACTGAAATAAAAGCATTCTTGAGGCACAGTGCTTTCCTTCCCACTGGCAATGTTTCAGCTTTGTAACAGAGCTGTGATTTCTGCTATACCCGACTAAATATTTCCTTTAACCCTTTATAGGGCGAGGCACCATATTTGATCACTTAATCAAACATTTTCAATAGCGTCTGCCTCCCTTGTATGAGATCGTGTAAGCACATGGATTTGTCCCAGCCAATCAACAGATGTTAGTCTACATCACGGATAGCGACACAATGGCATCTGACCAATCGGAAGTTGTCTGGGGCGTTTCAAACTTCAACGTGCTTCCGGAATGAGAAAATGCTGATTTACGCTTCTACTTTGTCCCACAAAAACGGAGAAAGCATCGAAATGCACAATGGTAAGTCAATGAAACTCACACATTATATAGCTGAATAGTTGTGTTATATGGTGATATAGACGTTGTTTGCGTTTGATTTCTAGAAATTAGTGAACGATGTGGTAAAAAAAATGGTGTGATCATATTTGATCATACGCCCGTTTGTGGTAACACAACAGAATGTCCATTTTTAGACATACGCCCGGTTCAGGTAAAAGTAAGGCAAGTGATAGTTTGGCTGTTTTTATGCCTGTTTTTTGTCCACTGAATATTGCAAAGGCTTGTATACCATGATGCAGTAATCCAGTGTCAAACTTAAACCATTTATTGAAATGATCAAGAAATAAACAGTGAAAAATTTGTAATTTTGGTTTTAGTACCAATAGATTGGTGTTTATTATTTCTACTAAAATAGGTGGTACCACCAGTACTTAATGCTATTTTTTTCAGTTCTTATTATAAATTTACTATTTATGTGAATATTATATGTTTTCAGTAGATCTGCACTTTTCTTTCACAAACAAATCAACATGGGCTTGATACTGACTCAGAAACCTTTTCTTTCGCAGCTGTCTACTCAACAATTCTATGGATAGAAGTCAGTTTTGTTGTGCCAGCTGACCCCATCTAGGGTTCTGACGAGGAAGACAGCAAGATTTTTAATTTCCTAAATTAATATTCTGTTATGTTTTTGTGTTCACACACACATATATATATATATATATATATATATATATATATATATATATATATATATATATATATATATACATTTTTTGTGTGTGTGTAAATTGTTTCTAAATAAATATTCTATGAATATTATATATGTTTTATGTATTTATTTATGCCTTATATTTAAAATGTATACACATTTTTTGGGGGGGAAAAAGATACCATAGACCGGCAAGTAACTATATATGATCACTTCATTTAACCTAATTTTCAACATAAAAACATTAAAAAAAAATTTAAGTCACAAAAGTTTAAAGGTCTTGTAATAACCTCCAATAACACTCTGGGGTTGAATTTTTGAATTTCCAAGTATTTCAATGAGTGCCCTATAAAGGGTTAACAGCAACCATAAAATTATAAAATGTTTATTGGAGGTGAGCCATTGCTACCAGAACTGCTACCTTAAAAGTTGATCATCATGATATCTAATTTACATGAGGAGTGTGATCACATTTATATCTAAATGGTAGTTACTTTATATTCCTGATGCCTTGTCCCAAGATGCCCCAAATACTTTTTTAATTTTCAGTCAAGTGAACAATCAGTTTTACTGACAAGTGTAAAAGATATTTCCCTTGAGTGTTTAAACCCCATCTGAAAACACAGTACTCTTTCTCCATCTTTCTCACACTTTCTACTTACTGTCTGGAGGGCAGTATTGGTCTTCTGTGCATGTCCACACATCTCGGGCAGCTCCAGAACAGCTTCCTATAGCAGCATTAGTTAAAGCCTCACCCACAGTAAACTGTAGCTCCACCTGCTTGGCCTAAAGAAACCCAACACAAACATTTCACAATAAGACGTGAAGAAATGGCCATGTTTTTTCCCTCCACATTATTTATTTAAAATGAATTAAACTAAACTTGAGATGTTAAAAACTTGAGGCTTTAAAAGTGAAGTGTCATGAAGAGGGTCACAACATTACCTCTACTGAGTCCATGAGGCCCTGCAGGAGTTTCTTCTGGTGTGGGAATTCACCATCTCCCACCGGCAGGAACCCAAGAGTCTGGATGGCACGTTCTTTCATCTGACAACACAAACAGAAGATGATCAGTACCACAAAACAAAAAAGTCTTCATTTCATTGAGGAAACAGTGTTAAA
The DNA here is from genome assembly GCF_049309525.1 of Garra rufa. Lineage (NCBI taxonomy): Eukaryota > Metazoa > Chordata > Actinopteri > Cypriniformes > Cyprinidae > Garra > Garra rufa. Next base: position 39,349,176 of record NC_133366.1, on the reverse strand, counting down.
ATTGATTTACGCAGAAGCGCTTATTTGGATGAACAATGCACAAATTAAAAACACTCAGTCTGTGAATGTGCATTTTGTTTTACCTTGCCAGTCTCTTTTCCAGATGGGATCCTGGCAAGCAGATTATCCACTAGACTGAGTTTTGTGAAGCCATTTCCATCCGCTGGTATCAGCAACACGCTGTTACGCCCAATCTCTCCCAATGCTGTCACAGCAGCAACTGTCAACAGAGGAGACTCGCTATCCAAAAACGAACCTGCAGACAAGACATTAGTAGCTGTTTGTTTAATTAAGTAAATATAATTTGTTTTTCTCGTAGCAATAGTTAACCAAAGAAAGAAAGAGCATCCTAATATCAAATGTGTGAAGCTCTGTGAAACAGCACATACCGATGGTTTTTGTGGCCATGGCAATTAGTTCTTCATTTTCTTTGGGAGTTGGCTCAGTAGGCATTAAGCTCCGCCTCTTATTCATGTATCTGCCCACCATGTAGCCCAGAGCCAAGATGGCACCATGCTGAGTCTCAGGACTCTAAATGTAAAAAAAATAAAAATAAATGTAAGTAATACATTTATAGAAATGTGATTCATTTTTCAATTATATTATACTACATAATTTTAAACATACATGTGTGTCCTTAGTGATCTTAATCAGGTTTTGTACAGCAGTTCTAAGTTCATTTCCAGACATAGTAGAGACAACTACTGCATACAGTTGTGCAGCCAATTCACGCATGTCTTCTTTATTAGTGTTCATGAGACCCTGCAAAACAAACATGATTAATTAACAAAATAACATTTTTATAGTCATACATACTTAAAGTCAAATACATAGTTTAAAAGTTTTGGTTCAGTAAAAAATTTTTTAGTAGCAGTCTTAAGTATCACTTGATTTTTCAGAAACTGCTCTGAAATCAAACATTTTGCGCAACACGTTAAAATCTTAACTGTAACTTTATCAACTTAATGCATACTTGTTGCATAAAAGTATTTATTTATTTCTAAAACTGACAGTAATAGACATTTAATATAATATAATATAAAACAATAATTACTTTAATCCAGTCAATTTTGTCCACAAAGTTGGGGGTAAGTTTCTCTGGGCACACAGAGACCACTTCCAGAAGACAGTACATCACTGGGATACCTGTATTAATGAATTAGACCACATCATCAGATCGCAACGAAATAAATGTGACCCTGGACAACAAATCCAGTCTTAAGGGTCTTTTTTAAAAACTGAGATCTATACATCATCTGAAAGCTGAATAAATAAGCTTTTCATTGATGTATGGTTTGTACAATATATGGCCGAGATACAATATTTGAAAATCTGGAATCTGAGGGTGCAAAAAAATCTAAATATTGAGAAAATCGCCTATAAAGTTGTCCAAATGAAGTTCTTAGAAATTCATATTACTAGTCAAAAATTAAGTTTAGATATATTTAAGGCAGGTAATTTACTAAATATCTTCTGTGACCATGATCTTTACTTAATAGCCTAATAATTTAGCATAAAAGAAAAATCTATAATTTTGACCCATAAAGTGTATTTTTGGCTATTGCTGCAAATATACCTATGCTACTTATGACCGGTTTTCTGGTCCAGGGTCACAAATCTATAATCCACTTTATCCATTTCCCATAGATTAGGTTCTACATATTAAATAATATAGGCAGTACATTCCAAATTTAGATAATCATACTGCCCAACCCCATTAAAAAACATGTAAACTCTTCACCTCCTACAGCTGACAGCAGCTGTTGCAGTAAATCCATGTACACATGAACTGGATTGGCCTCTCCTCCTTTAGTGGCTGAGGAAGGATAAGCTTCATTTGACAATAATGACTGAACATAGCGTCCAATAACAGGAGCATCATCCTGCATGTCCATCAGGCTCTGACATGTAGATGTGGCACCAGCACTATAAGCTAAACACATCCTCAGATAAAGAACTATCTGTAGAAACAAAAGAGCATTTGTTCAAGTAAAAAACGTGGCATATTTCTTAATTAAATAAAATAGTGAAAGAATTCTTAAGTGTAAAGACAGTTAGTTTACCTCTCCAAATGTGGCAGGATTAAAAGGCAATGTGGAAGTTCCAACAATGTATTTTGCAGGAGTCTTCAACCTCTGTGAAGCCTATGACACAAAACAACAAAGGGTCAACCACTATTCATTACTTAACAGGATAGTTACTCACTTCATCTTGGAACACAAATTAAGATATTTTTGATGAAATCTGAGAGCTTTCTGACCCTGCATAGACAGCAATGCAACTACCATGTTTAAGGCTGAGAAAGATAGTAAGGATATCGTTAAAATAGTCCATGTGGCATCAGTGGTTCAACCGTAATTTTTCCAAGCTATGAAAATATTTTATGTGCACAAAGAAAACAAAAATAACGACTTGGATTAAACCATTCTGGGCCTTGAACATGGTAGCTGCACTGCGGTCTACGCAAAGTCTGAAAGCTCTCAGATTTCATCAAAAATATATTAATTCGTGTTCCAAAGATGATTGAAGCTCTTATGGGTTTGAAACTACATGATATATTATATAGTTTCCGAACAACATCAGAACAGACCTGGAGAGTCATTTGGGGTCATGACACACCAGTTATAACTAAGTAATAACAAATCAAAACACCACACCTTTTCCTGGATGTAGCTGACCATCTCAGGGAACGACGGCATGGGCCTTGATCCCTCTTTCTCTGTCTTCGTAGAGGGGATAGACTTAAGGGCTCGCCGAGCTTCCCCAGACACCTCCTCACGACTGAAAACACAAGTCATATGATGCACAGCTTTCATAACAATGCTTAACTGAAAACATTAAAAGGAACTCCAGGAAGTGAAAGTATAAACTCACGGATCTCCTGCAGCCAGCAGTAAGAGATATCGAGAGGCCACGTGATCAGGAGCAAACACTGTGCTGGCAAATTTCATCGCTACCTGACGCACCTGTACCTCCGGCTAACACAAAATCAAAAGCAACAGGACATTACACACTGTAAATTATGTTATGTTGTATTTATTCATTTACTCAAAGTTGGGTTACATAACTTATTGTATCACACAGGGGATAATTCAACCAAAAATGAAAACTGTCATTAATAACTCACCCTCATGTCGTTTTAAACTCGTAAGACCTTCGTTCATCTTCGAAACAAATCAAGATATTTTTGATGAAATGCGAGCGCTTTCTGACCCTGCATAGACAGCAACGCAACTACCACATTCACGGCCCAGAAAGGTAAAGACATCAATAAAATAGTCCATGTGACATCTGTGGTTCAACCGTAATTTTATGAAGCTATGAGAATACTTTTTGTGTGCAAAAAACAAAAAAAACAAAAACTTTATTCAACAATTCTTCTCTTCCATGTCAGTCTTTGATGGTAGTTGAGTTGCTTTCTATGCAGGGTCAGAAAGCTCTTGGATTTCAAAATATCTTAATTTGTGTTCTGAAGATGAACGACGGTCTTGCCGGTTTGAAACTACATAAGGGTACGTAATTAATGTAGGATTTTCATTTTTGGGTGAACTATTTCGAGTTGAAGTGTGTAATTTCATATTTAGTGTTGACAATTTTGTTTCTTCCTTCTCTTAAGTGCTTGTAATAAGACATTTTTTAAATAACAAACCTTTGTGATATATGCAGCCACAAGTGCTTCCATTAAGTTCAGAAGCGCCCCCTGAAGATGAGCATACGCTCCCACCATCATTGACAAGGCCTCCAGTATGGCCAATCGCACATCAGCATCCTCCTGTTTCCATTGAGAGAATCCAGATTAATATTTCACAACAGATCATGTAGCAATAACAGGATAACTTCTGATTAAAATGTGTATCAAACAAACCTTGCACATGGACTCAAAGAACTGCTGTACCAATGCAATGTCTTTCGTGAAAAGCTGAGGCATTCGACTGTTATAGCAAAGACGAAAAAAATACACATCTTAATTCATATTAAAATTTATAACAAAATTTTTAATATATTGTTTAGCTATAAAAGGTTTATATTACCTTGAGAGTTTTCCAACAGCAGAATAGGCCATACATAGTAGTTTGGGGTCCTTATAATAAAATAATAAATTAAGGTCACTTTCATGGACACTTCTATAAAACAGTCATAATCTAAGTTACAATTAAAACTTAAATTTTTCACAATGTGTTCATACCTCTTTATATTCATTGATAAGTTTGGTAAGTCCGTTCAGCAGCATCAAACCCAAAGGTTTGTTGGTATCAGGGCACCTTCAGATTAAAAAACAATTATTATTACCTTAGACAGACTATGTGCTGCGAACGCACACACACAAAAAAAGCACTTGTGAAAGTTGCAAGTCACCATCAATAAAATATTGGCTATAATATAGCAACCCATTCAAAATTGACACTTACACCATACAGATATGATGTACAAACTGCAGAGTGAGGGACAGAAGTTTGTTGTTGGTGTTTGTTCCGAAAAGTCCATCATAGACAACCTAAACAAACAGACAGTCACTGTTACAATGACATCCTTTGTACAAGTTAAGACATACTGCTGCATGTCCTTATTTGTCTCTCTCAACATGCATCTCAGCTGCATTCGCTTTCATTCTGTCAAACGCTATCTTTCTGACCTGTATATTAGCAGGAAAGCACTCGGCAGCCAGTCTGGAGCGGAGAAGATGAGGCAGAATCTTCATCTTGACTCTAGTGCTGACCGGCTCATGCTTCAGCTCCTGTTTCACTGTGGCACCCTGGGAAAAGAAAACACACACTTATGTAGAACACCGCACTGAATATAAAAGTAATAACAGTATTAGACTGACCACGTGTAATGTATGTAACTTACTTTAGTTTTGAGTGGAATATCACCCAGGTAAACTTTATACATTTTGTTGATAATGAGTGGATTGTTCCAGTCAATAATGCTGCAGTTCAAAACAGGACACAAGAGATGCGTTTCAATATCAAGACCTCATGATTTAATTTGCCATGTCATTACAGAAAGCCTCACCTCTGCTTGCTTTTCAGTTCTAGATCAGCCGCTGTGGCGACACTGTGTCGGGTGTCACTTGAAGCCACGACTAAGTGAATGACTGTTTCAACCTCAGGCACCTGCTCTGCCTCTATGAACTTCACAATTCCCAATTTACACTGCAAACACAATGATGAAGAGGTTACGCAGTGAAGAAACATAAAGAGTAAACTGGTTATTTCAGTTCATTCGATTTTGAGCAATCAATGCAACTTCACCTGCTCCAGTTGCTCTGGGCTCCACTGAGCTTCTCCAATGACTCTTTTAACTGCATAGACACTCATTCCAGGAGGAGGCTGAGGGAGACCTTGTGCTGCCGTGGCTCCTGCTCCAGATCCCCCTTGTGGAGATGAAGGAGCCGGACGACTTGGAGGCTCATTTAACACAAACCTTAAATCATTTGAAAAATAGAGTTAATGAGATTCAGGAAAACTGCATTGACATGACCAGCTACAACTTATTGTACACATCCACTTGACATACCCATATGGCATCAGAAGAACATCCAGCATGAACTCTAAGAGCAGTTGTACAGTTTTGGGCCTCTCCGTCAGGACAAATGGGGAAGCTTTAGATGGCTCTGATGGATATTTCATATGATACAGTGTAGGAATGAGCAGGTGCATCAGGCTAGAGGGAGAAGACACAGGCTACATCAATACAATTCAATAATGACATTTACAAAATGTGGGTTTATATCAGTATACATGCACACTACCATTTTTTAATTCTTTCATTCACTTTTATTCAAATTACCTTTTTCGTCTCATAAGACCAGGCGCAGCCATTTGTAAATGTTATGACTCTGGCTTCCGGTCTCATCACGTCCAGCTATTTTTTAGCTGTACAAAAGCTTGTTTTGCTGCTTGTTATTGCAAATTGGTGTGTCTTACCATATTTTTTATGTATTATCCTAATTATGAGCACACTAATTATTAATATTAAGCAACACAACTGTTTTACCATTGATAATAATATAAAACACATATTTTAAATATCATATTAGTACTGCCCTTTAGTTTCAGAGAAGACAAAATAAGTATAATTTACCCTGACCATTCTGTTCAAAAAGTTTACACTTTTCGACTTTGGTGAAGATCAGATGACATTTTATGACTAGTTAATGCAGAAAACCAACAAGTTAACAGACTTTTTCTAAATAAGTTACTAATTCAACTGTCAAAAATATAAGAAATTTAATTGATATAGATTCTCTCCATCTAATTAAAAATCCTGATTCTTCACTACATCACAAAATTAGTATATTAAGAATGACTTCTGAAGGACCATGTGACACTAAAGACTGGAGTAATGGCTGCTAAAAATTCAGCTTTGCCATCCCAGGAACCAATTACATATCAAAAGTATGTAAAATAGAAAATAGTTGTTTTAAATGATTATTTATATTGTGTTTTACAATATTACAGCTTTTACTGTATTTTAATCAAATGAATGCAGCCTTGGTGAGCTTAAGAATCTAAACTCTAAACTTTTATGACTAGAAATTATAAATGTCTTATAATTACTTTCAGTGTGTAATCTGCAGCTGGGTTTCCATCCAAAGTTGCGAAATTAACTTATGCGCAAAATTTGAATATCACATAAAACATTTGCGAATAAGCACCGTTTTCATCCAGCGTCACTTCTGGCACTAAACATCACTAAGAAAAGTAGGAGAAGCCACTGAATATAATAATTTTCATATATAATAAATTATTGAACCCCAGAGAGCAGATGAAACACAATAAATGCAGTCACTGCTTTCATTTCTGTTTGGGAACAGTCTTGTAAGACAGTTCTGGGAGGCAATTATATTGAAATACTTTGACGGCAGACTTTGCTCAGGCATTTTAGACACTGTGTAATGAGATCGGTCCGCTGGTTAGTGACTTATCCCATCTCATAGCGCACATGACGTTTTTGGTGTGTGTGGAGGAACCTATTCGCAAAATGTGTTTCCATCTCCCATTATTCCCATTATCCATTTTTCGCACAATGCAAAAACCACCTCAAGTGACATAAAAACTTTTTTTTTTTAAATGAAGGGAATATTTTTTTTTACATTTTGGTATTTCCATGACTTGTTTCTGATGCGATACTTCAAAATGCACATAAAAGCAGGGTGATGGAGACATAGCTAATATCTTTATAACCAGTTACATTCTACCTTAATAAATAAACAACATTATTTCATTCCAAATAAAGCTGAAACTAACCTGTCCTGCTGGGGCTGAGGTTTGCCCTCCATTGCTGTGAGCAGAGTAGGTGCAAGCTCACACTGTTTGGAAACCTCCAACCTAGGATAGCCCATCTTTATGTAAATGATAGTGAAGTTCTGCAAGCACAAACACAGTCACTGTAAAGTCAGCATAAAGAAGTGACATCTCAAGGTTAATAACATTAAGAATTGACAGTGATGATAGTAACTTAGGTGTACAATCATACCGTGACAAAAGATGCAGCTGCAGGGTCCTGATACTGAACCAACAGTGTCTCCACAGGAAGCTGAATCCTGGGTCGACTTTTTATCCTTTTGTTCAGGTGTACCAGCAACTCCATAACCTAAAGAGGACAATAACATTTCCAGATCTTTAACAGATCTTATTTGAAACTATCCTCATGGGTCCTTCTTTGGGACTATGAATCCCTAGAGGAGTGACCTTAACAATGTAGAGTTTTGTACTTGCATCTCTCATAAAAACCATACACATAAACAAATATATATATATTTTTTTCATTTTGTACTTCTCTTCAGAAGCTCCAGACGTTGTTTCCAAGAAGACAAAATAAGTATAATTTACCCTGATTATTAGACTTTTTCACTTCAGTAAAGATCATTTGACATTTTATCACCAACTAATGCAGAAAATCAACCGGTTAACAGACTTTTTCTAAAAAGATGAGTTGTTTATTAGAAACGTTAGAAATGTGTATTTTCCCCACAAAACTGAAAATGCTGATTCTTTACTGTGAACAGCTTTCTTTATCTCACACACTTACTTTCTTGCGAACTCCCTCTTGGACACTTGATAGTTTGAGAAGGACAGGAGGCAGAAATTTGGATATAATATCCTGCAACTGCTCATCTGTTTCTGCATGACCCAAGCGCAAAAACACACGCTCCAACTGGTCTATAATGAGAAACAAAGAGAAAGTAAGTGACAGTGTTCAAAGTAAGCAGGACTAACTTACCTATTTTCAAATTGCTTTGAATGAAAAAAATCTCATATACTTTCTATATGATCACAGATTCATTATAAGAAGCTTATTCTTTAATCGAAACGATTTATTAAAGAGATACCGAGAATTACTGCAGTGCATGTAACGTTATGTCCCTGGCATAAGTGCATTTTATCGGCTCTCTATAAATCAATTCACAATGAAATTATTTAACAAGCTAGCAGTAAACAACAGAAAATAAGAATAACTGCAAATACAGATAAACTGCAAATACAGACGCTATAATCGCTAGTTGGTTAGCCTGTGATCTGAATAGCCTCACTGCTAACCAACGTTAACGTTTATTATCTACATACGTATTTCTCACGCTGTCAATAAATGACAGCTAGTTCTGAACCACTATGACATTTAGATAACGCTATTTTTACGGGAAATAGATGCTGTAGTGTCCGCTAATTTAGACAAGCCCAAATGAGGTACTTTCATTTTGGAGCATGACTGAGCATTGGGCCTCTATGAGCATATACTAGCCGGCTAGCTGCCAAACTGATTCACTTTACAAATATTTATTTATGTAACTGCCGATTAACAAACAGACAGCACGGTGAACTCAATCTTCATAAGAGTGACAAATAATAAAGAGGGTACTGAAAACAAGCATGCAGTAATGAAGAAATAAAGCATGTAGAATGAGTTAAACTTACTGAGCTCGTCCTGTGCAGCCATGTTTGAAGTGAAGTCACCACCAGCACTGCCACTCCTATTGAGGCAACATCTCTCTCTCTCTCTCTCTCTCTCTCTCTCTCTCTCTCTCTCTCTCTCTCTCTCTCTCTCTCTCTCTTGTTAAAATTCATTTCATTACTATTACGAAAAAGCAGATTAGCTTCTTACAAAGACAAATGCTTCAAAAATCAAATAGATGTCTAAATTAAGAAGATAAACATATTTGACAAATGACATACATTCATTAAGCAATATAGCCTACACTACCAGTCAAACGTCTTTGAACAATAAGATTTTTAATTTTGTTTAAAAAGGTCTCTTCTGCTCACCAAGTCTGCATTTATTTAATCCAAAGTACAGCAAAACAGTACCATTTACAGTAAAAAAAATATATATTATTTTTACCATTTAAAATAACTTTTCTTTTTGAATATATTGTAAAATGTAATTTATTCCGGTGATTCCAAAGCAGAATTTTTAGCATCCAATCAGATGATCCTTCACAAATTATTCTAACATTCTGATTTTCTGCTCAAAAACATTTTTTATTATTATTATGTTAAAAACAACTGAGTAGAATTTTTTAGGTTTTTTTGATGAATAGAAAGTTCAGAAGAACAGCATTTATCTGAAATAGAAAACTTTTGTAACATTATAAATGTCTTTATAATCACTTTTGATCCATTAAAATTATTCTTGCTAAATAAAAGTATTAATTTCTCCTCCCCTCCCACAAAAAAAAAATCAGTAAAGAATCCTGAAAAAAAATGTTCTCAACTGTTTTAAATATTGATAATATTAATAACAAAAAAACTTGAACAGCAAATCAGCATATTAGAATGATTTCAGAAGGATCATGTGACACTGAAGACTGTTTCAGTTGAAAATGTAGCTTTGATCACAGGAATAAATTACATTTTAAAATATATTCAAATAGAAAGCAGTTATTTTAAATAGTAATAATAATAATATTTCATAATATTATTGCTTTTGCTCTATTTTAAATCAAATAAATGCAGGCTTGGTGAGCGGAAGAGAATTCTTTAAAAAACATAAAAAAATCTGGTAGTGTAATTATACAATAAATATCAATAATCAAAATTAAAACAAAAATATTTAAGATGCTATTTAACCATGTAAGGCCTACTGCATTATAATTAATACATGAGTGCCTTCTGCCCTCTTATTGATAGTTTATACTTGTTTAGTAAGTAAAAGATCTTTTAGTATCATTACAGAGTTAATAAACTGGACTGGTTGTCACAATTTTTCAGTAAATATTTTTCAGTGTATATTTAATTTTTAAAGTCAGTTTGTGTATAGGTATACTTTACCTCAAAGTGGCTACAGTGAATGAATGAATGAATAAACATTTCCACTGTTCAAAATAAAAATACAGCACACTGAACACAACCCATTGTGGCCATTAGAAGGGCATGTATTCACACTATATGGAGTAAATTATAACAGTGGGAACCTGTCAGTAGTTGGATAGTTCGCCCAAAAATGAAAATTCTCTTATCATTTACTCATGTCATTCCAAACCTGTATGACTTTATTTCTTCTGCAGAACGCAAGAGAAGATATTCTGATGGACACTGGAGTTGAAACATTGTAACTGGTTATTATATTGAAAGAACAAAAAATGTTGGGACATTTTTCAAAATACCTGAAATAGCTTTTACTTCATGTCCTTTCTAATTTATGTTGTAGAGCAAAATAGAACAATGTTAATCATATACTTTATTTTACTTATAAAAATTATTGTTCTTAAAATAAAAAATTAAAATTACAGAGGAAGCACTTTGAGAATTAGACTTCTCAGTAAGTTTACAAATTGTCATCACAAATGAACAGCATTACAGGAAATTTTTATTTCAGTCTAAACAAGTAGAGTAACTCAACACTGGCCATGGATAGGGAAAACATCATGTGTTGATTGACATAAATTTGTAAAGTGGAAACACCATCAAGTGGGACAAAGGTGAGATGAAGATCCTAAAAAAGTTCATGGGGTTTGAAGAGTATGAGAGAAGCTTTCTTTGTTTTTTCTTAGAACTTAAGTCAGATGGGGATGTTAAGTGGATAGTGGACTGTGAAAGACAAACAGAGAAAGTCTAGAGAAAACTACAAAACACATACACAAAAAAAGGCATTTTTAGACAGACAAATGACTGTTTGTGTTCTCCAAATAGGAAGGGCGATTTTCCACTGCTGGCATAGGCCTATAATCAAATTGTGTGTCTGTTTGATTTTCACTTCTGTCACTTCTGCAATTAATCATACTCATAAAGGAAATGCAATTCTGTCACAATTTTATTAAAAACAAATGTAAATGTTTTATGTTTCTACAATATTGAGGTTTACTGCAATGCTCTGACAGACAAGGACTTTTAATTTGAATGAGAAACGTTTGCCATTTCCTGTGCATGCAGTAATTGAGGATATTTAATAAGATCATTTCACTAGTGGAATAAATTTAGGTCAACGTTTGGTTGCAGAAATTTTGAGTTTACATGGAAATGTAGATACTTGAATTTTTTTCACTAATAATGTAAAAGCCCTTTACAACAAGACTAACATAGTTTGCTAATAAATAATGAAATACAGGCTATTCAGGGTGGTAATGAATTCTGCAAGTCTAATCACAAGACACGTTTTTTTCCCACGACATAATCACGCGGTGCGTGATTTTGATCATCAGCTTTGAAAACAACAACAAATGATGCGCATTCGTGCAAAAGAGGCAAAGGCAGGGGGAGCTGGGGTCGAAAGCCTAATATCACGTGTATTGTTGCACAGTAAAAGCCATGTTGCTTAACAACTGTGTCAGACAAGAGGGAAAAGTTGTCGTTGTCGTAGAAAAACATTCCCCGCCTCCTGAATGAAAATACGTGAGCCCTATTTTCCACGCCTTCAAAAACAAGGAAAATACCAAGAAATACGAGATTTTCGCCGGATGGGTGTTTGGTTTCTGCTTGTAACCCAAGAGAAAAACGGCCGTGATGAGCGTTACGTCTGATAAAATGCTAGCAGAAAACGGTATTGTCAGAGGTAGGTTCGTTTGTTTTTATTGCGCTGAATCAGATGGCAGCATTGTAACGTGTCGTTGTTGTCACGCAGATAAGAAGTTGCTGCAAAATCGATGGATGTGGTATTTTCCTTTGCCATATTTTCCTTTCCTTTGAACTTCAGTCGAATGCACTCATTACTGTTTTCATTTGTGTGCTCGTATTGCGTCCTGTGTTGCTTTGTGCATGCAGGACACGGCATTGTGATTCTGTACTGTCTCTTTGCCAAGAATAAATATGATAACATTGCATATTCATTTTATTGCAAAGAGTGTCTGAGTATATTCGAGACTAAAGCAGTTGAACCCTTCTAATGTTATCTACGATGCTCTGTTGTGTATTGGAAACAGGATTTATTATCTATCTATCTATCTATCTATCTATCTATCTATCTATCTATCTATCTATGTTAGATAGACAGTTATATATATATATATATATATATATATATATATATATATATATATATATATATATATATATATATATATAGCATACTTACAGTTTTTAGTCAAATTGCATCTGTCTATTATCCTGAAGCATGGCCATTCACCTTTGAACTTTTTGGATGTTATGAAGACCTAAATATATTTTTTTGTAAATCTATGAATGCCTGTGGAAAAATTCGCTTTGCCATCACAGGGAAAAATTGCATTAAAACAAAAGTTAAAGCAGAAAAGAATTATTATTAATAACAGATTTTATCAAATAAATGCAGCCTTGGTGAGCATAGGAAATGTCTTTCAAAAACATTAAAAAATCGTACTAACCCCAAACAAACAGTATTATATATGTGTTTTAAAATTAAAGTCTTTTTCTTTTGGAAAACAGATAAAAAATACTGATGACTCATCATATAATAAATAATTGTGTCCAAATGTTCACAGGAATGAGACAAGAAGTAGTAAATTGTAGTTCATGATTAAAGCCTGTTTTAAATTATAGTATTAATAATAATAATAAAGAAGGATCTTAGTATGTCCTGCCCACTCTCATTGTTTCTTTTTTTTTTAGAATTATTTTCTGGTGTTTTTTGCCTTTATTGTGATAGGATATTGTAGAACAGACAGGAAGTGAAGTGGGAGCGAGAAAGGTGGGATCGAGAAAGTTCCTAGAGCTGGGATTTGAACTCTGGATGCTCATAGCACAACAGCGCTATATGTGACCCTGGACCACAAAATAAAGTTCAGTTTTATGAAATTGAGATTTATACATCATGAATCAGAATAAATAAGCCTTTTGTTGTGTTTAAAGTTGTCCAAATTAAGTTCTTTGCAATGCATATTACTAAAATCAAAACGTTCAGATATATTTACGGTAGGAAATTTACTAAATATCTTCATGGAGCATGATCTTTAACTAATATCCTAATGATTTTTGGCATAAAACAAAAATCGATAATTTTGACACATACAATGTATTTTTGGCTATTGCTACAAATATACCCGTGCTACTTAAGACTGGTTTTGATTTCCAGGGTCACATATGTCGGCGCAATTGCCCAGAAAGCTGTCAGTGCTGACCCACTCTTCTTGCTTCAACAGGAAATGTGTCAGTATTGGAAGTAAAAAAAGTGTAATTGTAGAAAAATGTAGTTATAATGATATTTATAATTTTGAGAAATGTTTTTCCCGTTTACACTAAGGTGATCTGCCCAGGTGAGGTGGCGTGGTGCTGACAGACATGGAGGTGGGAAGTCTGCCTGTCGAGCTTTGGCGCCTCATCCTGGCATACCTGCCTCTGCCAGATCTGGGTCGATGCTGTCTGGTGTGCAGAGCCTGGCGGGAACTCATTTTGAGTTTGGACAGCACACGTTGGCGCCAGCTCTGTCTAGGATGCCCTGAATGTCGCCACCCAAATTGGCCCCGTCGCCCCCACCTGCCCCCGGTTTCGTGGAGAGAAGCTCTCCGTCAGCATGCTCTTGCCAGCCGTACCTGGACCCAGAATGGCTCGGACCTCCACTCATCTGCCTGCCTCCATCTTTTCCGGCGGAGAAAAGACCGCAGGGTTTGGCATGTCGGGACTGTGCCAGGAGGCGGCTATGAGACTCTCAGGGGAGCGCTGGCGGCGGCGGGGCCGTACGATAAGGTGGTGCTTCATGCGGGTGTGTATGAGGAACAGGTTGAGGTGTCCCTCAAGGTGCCTGTGGAGATCGTTGGAATGGGCAAGTTGGGGGATGTGTCATTGTTGGTTAGCTTTGATCAACAGTGCCCGACGGCGAGGCTGTGCAATCTGGTGTTCATGCCAGCGTGGTTTTCACCTGTGGTTTATAAGGTGAGTCTCGATGCTTTCACATCAAAAGCATGCAAATTTTTAACATCTATGCATATTCAACTAGAAAACACTGGCATCCATAATTGGCTGAACACATTCTAAACCCTATTAATTGAGGGCTTCATCTCAGTGCCCCTGTGATTAACTCAGCTGTCAGCATCCAAATCTGTAATTGCTTTAGCCCCTTAAACATAAGAAATGGTGTGTTCTTTCTTCATGTTTTCTGTGTGTATCTGTCTACAGTTGAAGTCAAGAGTTTACATAAATTTTGCAGGATCTGCAAAATGTTAATTATTTTACCAATATAAGAGGGATCAAACAAAATGCATGTTATTTTTTTATTTAGTACTGACATGAATAAGGTATTTCATGTAAAAGACATTTACATATAGTCCACAAGAGAAAATAATAGTTGAATATATAAAAATGACCTTATTCAAATGTTTACATACACTTGATTCTTAATACTGTGTTGTTACCTGAATGATCCACAGCTGTTTTTTTTGTTTAGTGATAGTTTTTCATGAGTCCCTTGTTTGTCCTGAACAATTAAACTGTCTGCTGTTCTTCAGAAAAATCCTTCAGGTCCCACAAATTCTTTGGTTTTTTAGCATTTTTGTGTTATTGAGCTCTTTTAACAATGCATAAACTGTATGAGTTTGAGATCCATCTTTACACACTGACGACAACTGAGGGACTCATATGCAACTATTACAGATGGTTCAAATGCTCACTGATGCTTCAGAAGGAAACACAATGCATTCAAAACTTTTTGACTATGAAGATCAGGGTGAATTTAACTTATTTTGTCTTCTGGGAAACCACCCTCCGGCTCTTAATGCATCATGTTTCCTTCTGAAGCATTATCTATCTGTCTATTTCTGTCTGTCTGTCTGTCTTTCTGTTTGTTTGTATATTTGTCTGTATGTATCTGGGTCATTCCATGTCAAATCAACCAGAGGTCCCTGATTAAAACTTTTGATTTTGTTAATTGTTTTTTTCTTTGGTGAAAGAAATGCCTAAATGAAGAAGAAAGGCAAAATAATAGATGTCATTGATATATATTTACTGAGTAATCCACTATTTTGTGGAGGGAGTCAAAATAACAATTTCACCTGAGATTCAGAGCAAAATTACATGGGTTAAAAAATACTTGGAGGGAAACAAGATACATTTCTAGTTTTAACTTTACTTATTCTTCAGACATTCCCTTTTCAATACAGTCAGTATCAGCTTTATACAAAGTGGCCGGCATTTGGTTTTCGACCACTGAAAATGGGTATTATTCAAGAGTCTGAATATGGAGCTGCAATGAGATTTCAAAAGATAAGTTAATCTAAAATCATATCTTTAATACTTATTAAATTACAGGCACACAAACTTTAGAAAAAGAATAGTTATGGCACTATGACAGGTATGTTCAATGCAGTTGTTTTGACAGAAGGAAGTGAGATAAATTTCTAGTTTCAACATTATTTGTTCTTCAGACATTACTCTTTAGAATGTAATATTTATTCAAAGTGACCCACATTTAGTTTTTGGCCACTTAAAATGTGTACAATTTAACAGTTTACTCCTAGAGCCATGTTGAAATTCCAGTATCTCTGGAACTGAACCATACAGGGCCTTAAAAATGAAAATGCCAAAGGGAAAGTTTGTTAAGACCCAGTATCTAAAAGAGCATTACGATATATTTAATACTTCTTGAGTTACAGGCATGCAAACTTTGGCGAAAAACTTGAAAAGTACTTTTTCCCATTTTTTTAACAGTCACCATTGGCACGTAATGTAACAAAGATTACTAAAGTCAACAGATTTTACTAACAGACCTACCAATCTCTGTGTAAAAATAACATGATGCTTTTTCTGAAGTATTTATTAACTCCCTGT
Source organism: Garra rufa (assembly GCF_049309525.1). Taxonomy (NCBI): domain Eukaryota; kingdom Metazoa; phylum Chordata; class Actinopteri; order Cypriniformes; family Cyprinidae; genus Garra; species Garra rufa. Next base: position 39,333,004 of record NC_133366.1, on the reverse strand, counting down.
AATTTGGCTCTGAATCTCATGTGAAAATTGTCATTTTGACCCCCCTTTACAAAATAGTGGATTGCTCAGTAAATATACATCCATGAAATTTAATATTTTGGCTTTCATCACTATACGTGTTTACCTTTCTTCAGAAAAAATATTGACAAATTGAAACAGGGAAGTTTCTGAACTTGTTTAATTTGACACTGAATGACCCATCTATAAATATAGGTATAAAATATAAGTATTTTTTCTCTATATATCTGTCTATCTATTCATCCCTCCCTCCCCATGTAGGACATGGTTTTCCAAAATTAAGCACGTCAATTGTTGTCATCTCTTTTAACTGAAGCTTGATTAATATTATCTCCACTGTTTTGCCACTCTTTAACTGACTTCATACAACAAACAATGTCAGTAAATTGATATTAAAGCAATGTTAAATTGTATTAACACAATCTGATTTTTACTACGACACTGTTAGCATTCCTATAGTGCTAAAATTACATATGTGATGCTTTTTTAAATTTATACATAATCTGAAAGCTGAATAAATAAGCTTTCTATTGATGTACAGTCGTGGCCAAAAGTTTTGAGAATTACATAAATATTGGAAATTGGAAAAGTTGCTGCTTAAGTTTTTATAATAGCAATTTGCATATACTCCAGAATGTTATGAAGAGTGATCAGATGAACTGAATAGTCCTTTTTTGCCATGAAAATTAACTTAATCCCGAAAAAAACTTTCCACTGCATTTCATTGCTGTCATTAAAGGACCTGCTGAGATCATTTCAGTAATTGTCTTGTTAACTCAGGTGAGAATGTTGACGAGCACAAGGCTGGAGATCATTATGTCAGGCTGATTGGGTTAGAATGACAGACTTGACATGTTAAAAGAAAGGTGATGCTTGAAATCGTTGTTCTTCCATTGTTAACCATGGTGACCTGCAAAGAAACACGTGCAGCCATCATTGCGTTGCATAAAAATGGCTTCACAGGCAAGGATATAGTGGCTACTAAGATTGCACCTAAATCAACAATTTATAGGATCATCAAGAACTTCAAGGAAAGAGGCTCAATTCTTGTTAAGAAGGCTTCAGGGCGTCCAAGAAAGTCCAGCAAGCGCCAGGATCGTCTCCTAAAGAGGATTCAGCTGGATCGGATCGGAGTGCCACCAGTGCAGAGCTTGCTCAGGAATGGCAGCAGGCAGGTGTGAGCGCATCTGCACGCACAGTGAGGCGAAGGCGTCCAAGAAAGTCCAGCAAGCACCAGGATCGCGGTGGGAAGATGGCCTGGTGTCAAGAAGGGCAGCAAAGAAGCCACTTCTCTCAAAAAAACATCAGGGACAGATTGATCTTCTGCAAAAAGTATGGCGAATGGACTGCTGAGGACTGGGGCAAAGTCATTTTCTCCGATGAAGCCTCTTTCCGATTGTTTGGGGCAGAAGAAAAGGTGAGCGCTACCATCAGTCCTGTGTCATGCCAACAGTACAGCATCCTGAGACCATTCATGTGTGGGGTTGCTTCTCATCCAAGGGAGTTGGCTCACTCACAATTTTGCCCAAAAACACAGCCATGACTAAAGAATGGTACCAAAACACCCTCCAACAGCAACTTCTTCCAACAATCCAACAACAGTTTGGTGAAGAACAATGCATTTTCCAGCACGATGGAGCATCGTGCCATAAGGCAAAAGTGATAACTAAGTGGCTCGGGGACCAAAACGTTGAAATTTTGGGTCCATGGCCTGGAAACTCCCCAGATCTTAATCCCATTGAGAATTTGTGATCAATCCTCAAGAGGCGGGTGGACAAACAAAAACCCACTAATTCTGACAAACTCCAAGAAGTGATTATGAAAGAATGGGTTGCCCAGTCAGGATTTGGCCCAGAAGTTGATTGAGAGCATGCCCAGTCGAATTGCAGAGGTCCTGAAAAAGAAGGGCCAACACTGCAAATACTGATTCTTTGCATAAATGTCATGTAATTGTCGATAAAAGCCTTTGAAACGTATGAAGTGCTTGTAATTATATTTCAGTACATCACAGAAACAACTGAAACAAAGATCTAAAAGCAGTTTAGCAGCAAACTTTGTGAAAACTAATATTTGTGTCATTCTCAAAACTTTTGGCCACGACTGTATGTTAGGACAATATCTGGCTGAGATGCAACTATTTGAAAGTCTAGAATCTGAGGGTGCAAAATATCGAAATATTGAGAAAATTTCATTTTAAGTTGTTCAAATGAAGTTCTTAGCAATGCATATTAATCAAATTAAATTTTGATATTTATGGTAGGAAATTTACAAAATATCTTCATGGAACACGATCTTTACTTAATATTTGAATGATTTTTAACATAAAAGAAAAATCATTTTGACTCATTTTGACAATGTTTTGTTGGCTTTTGCTACAAATATACCTGTGCTACTTATCACTGATTTTGTGGTCCAGGGTCTCATATTTTCTCATGTTTCTTTCTTAGACATCCTCTGGTCATGTCCAGTTGGACAACTGTAACTTTGAGGGCTGTCAGCTGCACATCCGGGGTCCAGGGACGTGTCAGGCTCGTTTCTGCTCCTTTGCCCAGGGCAGCTCAGCCCATTTTCTGGGGGTGGCCATCAGTTTAATGGACAGTTGTGAATTCTCAGGAGGAGATTCTGCCTCTGTCACTGTGGAAGGTGCTCCGGTTTCTGAACGCAACTGGGCCTTCAAACACCTGGTCGCCTTAGCCAAGACCTTCACCATGATGACTAGTAATGGGCCAACTGAAATATCTAATCAGGGCGGGAAAGACAGCGTGGGTGCTGGTAATCATGGAAACACACCCTTGGAAGGAGTTAACACAATGGAGGACTGGAATAAACAGGAAGTAGATTGGGAAACAAACTGGGCAAAACAGAAAGGTGGAGATAGTCTTCTTTCAGGTCAGGATGGTACAATGATTGAGGAGGATGGCATGGACACATCGAGTGAGTCAAGTGAGGAAGATGATGAGCAAGACGGCGAGAAAAGCACAAGCTTGAAACTTTCATATGACCAGCATGGATTAGCGCATCTCTCCAAAGCAGACACACCTGATTCTTCTGCATTTCCTCCACTGTTGAGTCTATCTGCAGAGCTGCAGAGGGATGCAGAGGCACGGGAGTTGGCCGCATCGGTTCAAGGATGCCTGCTGCGGCGCTGTCTGCTGCGTGATGGAAAAGGTGGTGTGCACCTGTGCAATCATGGCCAAGCTCGACTAGAGGCCAATGTGTTCAGGGGGCTCAGCTATGCAGTGCGCTGCATCCAGAATGCCAAAGTGTGTAAAACCTTTATCTTGATGCCCTTTAAAGCTGATGTGTGTGATTTTGTTTTGTTGACATTAAAAGTTAGTTAGTTCACTTCCAGAATAAATATTTCCTGATAATTTACTCAACCCTATGTCATCCAAATGTTCGTGCCTTTCTTTCGTCAGTTGAAACGAGGTTTTTGAGAAAAACATTCTAGGATTTTATCTCCATTTAGTGGACTTAAATGGGGACCAATGGGTTGAAGGTTCAAGTTGCAGTTTCAGTGCAGCTTCAAAGGGCTCTACACGATCCCAGCTGAGGAATAAGCGTCTTATCTAGCAAAGCAATCTGTTATTTTCTAAAAAAAAATGAAATGTATATACTTTTTAACAACTAATGCTTATCTTGCACTAATTCGACCTCACGCATTACATAATCACACACGTGTACCGACCCAGTGTTTACAAAGCGAACATGCAAGTCAAATGCCCTTGACAAAAAAATTGTAAAACAACTATGTTGGAAGATTTTGAAGTTGGAGGAGAAAATGAGATGAAGTTTTTCGCCCTACCTTACTTTTTTGGTACACAGACAAAGGCAGAGTTACTGCAAGATGAGCATTTGTGGTTAAAAAGTATATACATTTTCATTTTTTTTTTAGAAAATGACCAATTATTTCACTAGATAAGACCCTCAGCTGGGATTGTGTAGAGCCATTTAAGCTGCATTAAAACGGCAATTTGGGCCTTTAACCCATTGGTCACCATTGAAGTCCAGTATATGGACACAAATCCTGGAATGTTTTCCTCAAAAACCTTAATTTCTTTTCGACTTGAGAAAGTAAGACATAAATGTCTAGGATGACATGGGTGTAAGTAAATTATATGGAAATTTTTCTTCTGGAAGTGAACTTATCCTTTTTCCAAGGTTAATATGTGCAGAGACAACTAATGTTAGTAAGTTGGCTGATTTCTGTGAAAGGTATAAATATGGCAGCTTCTGGTGCTTTGGGAAAAACTATTCATTGCTACTATAATCCAGCCCTGAGTATTGGTTAGCCAGTACTTTTTTTTTTTTTTTTTAATGCATAGTTTTTTTCCCCCATTTTCACAATCATAATATTACCTTTTGCTCACTTGAAGTTAATCGAAGTAGATTATACAATTCCACAATAATAATTTATTATTAACCCTAAACCTGTTAAATGTAATCTTCAGCAAATCTCAAAATGAATAGCCCTTTCGATAAAGTACGAATTCAAAAGTAACCAATAGAAATTAAATAGTGTTTTAATACTGGTCAATAATCCATTATCAGTCGAAAAATGAAAATAATTCTTGGTTTATTGTAGGGGTGGCACGGTTCACAAAACCAACAGTTCGGTTCGTATCACGGTTTTAGGTCATGGTTTTCGGTTCTGTACGGTTCTTGTTTTTTTTGTTTTCTTTTAATCTTTAACACTACAGAAATTTACTTTGGCATATGGTATGTAGCTTAATTATCCACAATTTAGGATACATTATTAAAAAAATTGTTATATCATGTAAACATGCACAAACTGAACTGGACTTGACTTTAAGCACATTATTGGGACCATCTCTGAGGAAAGCTAGGGGAGATTTTGATACAGCAAGAGAGAAGACATTGATGACATGCTTTTCATTTATTTGGCAAAAACAGGAGAATGTGTATTGCTATCTCTACAGGAATTCATGTGCCTTTTTAGCACATAAAAATTGAACTGAAGAATTAACTTGCATTTATCAAACTGCCAACTTCAGTGTAGCTCATACAAAAATTGTATCTTTTAAAAGAAAAAGAGAGGAAATCTTTAAGCTCTGTCTTTTAAACAAGTGATTGGTTGGTTCATGTCACATGACCTGCGGAGAGCTTGCGGCATTCTGAAAAGTTGAGATGTTTTAAAGTCCCTTTAAGGGTATTCTTTAGTCTTTGGATGTTTTTATCTCGATGCGGCGCGGACGCGCCTGGAAAAAACGAGCGCGTCGCATACCGCGCGTCTACATTTGAAATAAACTTGAGCGCGCAAAAGATGCTACATGTGAACAGCCCCTTATACGACGCTGGCGCATCCTCCAACTCCAGACAGCCTTCCTTATCTCTCCCACTTGCCATTTCTACCAGTGACGTAACATGCAGCACTCCACTTTTACTGTCTGTCCACACACACCTCTTATTTCCCGCAAAAAGGACACTCACTACGTGCACGAGGCTACATTGTGCATGCGTTGAACCGTGTGAGGCACACACGCTCCGAACCGAGACAAGCGAACCAAACGGTTCGGATGTTTTTTCATGTACCGTGCCACCCCTAGTTTATTGGTACCCAATTGGGGGGGGGGAAGCAAACAATAAGTACAGTTTTGTGGCTCTTTAATGTGTCTTGACAGATCACTGTATTGTCTTTAGATCAATCGACACATGAACCGACCAGCTTTTTTTATTTGACTAAATCACAAAATAAACATGGATGAACATCAGAACGTATTTTATTTCAATTGCGTAAAGATGTCAATACACACAATTTTCTCAAGTTCATGTCCGCTGAAGTTTCTCTTTTGCCTGATTTGTTTGTTGGACAAAATGGCGGATTCGCCGTTATGCTTAGTCAGATTGCCTGTCAATCAAGCTAAATTGCCAGTTGCATATGGATTTGAGCAACCCATAAACCAAAGTTTTGAATTTCAGTACATAACTCGTCCCACACAGCTTGTACTACAGATATAAATGGTATCTCAAATTGTGTAGGCCATTGGAAATGATCAGGATTACAATTTTCAAAACAGTGTTGAACGTTATGTTAAAACAGCTTAAAAACTGACCCTGAGTTCTTTTAGCTTGTGCAAATAAGCCACCACTTTGAACACCCTAGCACTGAGATGTCCAGTCCTTCTCCTGGAGGGCCAATATTCAGTTTTTATTAAGAGTTTATCTCCAAACAACTCCAACACACTTGCCTGGAAGCTTCTAGTGAGTCTGAAGACCTTGATCAGCTGCTTCAGGTTAGTTTAATTAGAGTTAGAGCTAAATTCTGCTGGACAGTGGCCTTTCGGGAACAGATTTGGACACCCCTGCCCTAGCAAGTGCATAGTAACACACAGGAACCACTCAAAATACTTGAGTATTATCCACAACACCCTATTATCATGTCAGAGCCTTCTGTACAGAAAAGCACCAGACACATTTTTTCTTTTTATTTCATGCTGCTGGTAGCACAAAAATGACACACAACAGATTTAATAATAGCGCAGTGTCATGAAATATTTTCTATGATTGCGAACATTTCTGATCTCTCTTTTATCTTCTTTTCATGTACTGGTTCTCTTTCACCAGTGTCTCTCTTTCTTATACTGTGTGTCTTTTTTCTGTTTAGATGGTGATGTTGCGTAATGAAGTGTGTGGGTGCAAGGCGTCTGGTGTGTTCCTGCGACTCTCTGCTCAAGGTCTCATTGCTGAGAACAACATTCATTCCAATGGGGAAGCGGGACTAGATATCCGCAAAGGGGCTAATCCTATCATACTGGTACACATTTCTTTTAGTACGCTGCAAACTGTATAATTTATATATATGAATTAGGTGATAGGTTTTTTTTGTTACCCCGATGGCAAATAGTTTTTTCAATCCTAATCATGAAATTGCCTCTTATAGAGGTTTGCTTTTTAAATGAATGAATTAGTGTAATCAAGAGAACTAGCGCAGAGGAAAGTCTATAAAATACATTGGAATTACCATCCAATTTTCTGTGGTACATTCTGTTTTCTTTCCCTTTTTTTTTCCTGGCTTCAGTGTAATAGAATCCACAGTGGCTTGCGTTCCGGGATCGTTGTCCTGGGCAACGGGAGAGGTTCTATCCGCAGCAACCAGATCTACGGCAACAAGGAAGCTGGCGTGTATATTCTTTTTAATGGCAATCCTGTTGTCAGGTATACAGTGCAGGGGTTATTGTGTTTTATTCAAATAAAGTTAGATAACGTATGAAATCAGATACATTTGTTTGCCATCATGAAACTAATAACAATGAAGACCTGATTTGTGTTCCTTTCTCTCTTTATGAAAGTGGAAATCACATTTTCCAGGGCCTTGCAGCAGGCATTGCTGTCAATGAGAATGGAAGAGGACTGATCACTGGTGCGTTTGACTCTTTTCTATTTGCCATTTAATTGTGTATATAGGTGCTTCAAACACAGTAGACCTTGCCCTTTTCGAGTGTTTCCTCATGCTCTTGAAACAGCTCAATTAAATGCCAAATCAATTTTAACTGCTGCTTTTTTTCTCTCGTCTCTGATAGAGAACGTTATTAGGCAGAATCAGTGGGGTGGTGCTGATATCCGTCGAGGAGGTGATCCAGTCCTGCGCAATAACTACATCTGTTATGGCTACTCAGACGGAGTGGTGGTGGGAGAGAGAGGGAGGGGCCTCATCGAAGGCAACCACATATATGGTGTGCATATTTTATATTTGTACATTTAAGACATTTGGCAGATGTTTGTTTGCATTAGAAATTAAGAGCATGATCAAGTGCAGTGCAACAATTTTCCAGTAATTTTATCATCCAAATTGAAAGAGAAAATGCTGTGTGACAAACTCTCATCTAGTCAGAGCATGTTTAGCACACATTACATAGCCAATTGACCCTTTGCAAAGAGATTGATTGACAGATGATATGACCAATCAAAATGCTGAATCCGCCATTGTGTCCGATGAACAAATCAGGCAGGAGAGCGGATTAACTTTGCTGGATTTAAACTTGAAGAATGGTGTGTACTGACATCTTTCCGCAGCTGAAATAAAGTTCGTTCTGATGTTCATTAATGTTTATTTCATGCTTTAAGTAAATATAAAAAGACGATCGGTTCAACGTGCCATTTGAACTGAAGCAATAGTAATCTGTCACAATACATTAAAGGATTAGTTCACTTTCTAGAACAAACGTTTACAAATAATTTACTCACCCCTTTGTCATCCAAGATGTTCATGTCTTTCTTTCTTCAGTCGTAAAGAAATTGTTTCTTGAGGAAAACATTTCAGGAATTATCTCCATATAGTGGACTTCTATGGTGCCCCCAAGTTTGAACTTCCAAAATGCAGTTTAAATGTGGCTTCAAATGCCTCTAACGATTTGTAATTTTCTAAACAAATTGACAATTTATATACTTTTTAGGGTATATTGAAAAACCATCTAGTTTTCTTCTTAAACTTAAATTGTCCTACATTACTGTTTTACCTTTTTTTGTAAAGTGCGTTTGATTTTCTTTGTTTGTTCACACTTTGTTTGTAAACACTGGGTCGGTACTTCTGCAGCGATGTAGGACGATTTTGAAGTTGGGGAAGAAGACAAGATGGGAGTTTTTCGACATACCCTAACTGTCTTGAACTGGAAACAACAGAGTTCACGCAGACATAGACAACACAAGACAAGCGTTTGAGGTTAAAAAGTATATACATTGTCAGTTAGTTTCGAAAATTACAGATCATTTTGCTAGACAAGACCCTTCTTCCTCGGCTAGGATCGTTTAGAGCTCTTTGAAGCTGCATTTAAACTGCATTTTGGAAGTTCAAATTTGGGGGCACCATTGAAGTCCATTATATGGAGAGAAATCCAGAAATGTTTTCCTCAAGAAACATAATTTCTTATTGACTGAAGAAAGACATGAACATCTTTGATGACAAGGGGGTACGTAAATTATCTGTGAATTTTTGTTCTGAAAGTGAACTACTCCTTTAAAGAGCCACAACACGGTATTTATTATTTGAATTTCTTAAAAAAATGACCAAATTTGAAAGCTGAGACCTTGTTTCATACCAGAAGTAACCTGCTCTGTCTTGTCTGTCGGCGTGTTGTCAGTTTCCTCTTTGCTCCACGATGTATTTTTCGCTGCGTGAGAACATGATGTTTAGTGTGAGAGCGGCATTGTTTGTTGGACATAGAAACCGTAATTAAGGAAAGTTGTCACACAAAACACCAACTTAAAAATGTGAGTTGTTGCAGATTGGGACAAAAAGTAAAGATACATTTTTTTTTTTTTTTAGGTCTGATTTAATTAGTACCACAGTAAAATAATTACAAAAATAGTTTTTGAGAATTATCCAGACCTATATAGACAAGTAATAAAGACATTTTGAGAATGAAGTTGACCATAATATTTTAAGAATAAAGTCAAGACCTCTGTTAATGACATTTGTTGATACAGAATTTTACTACAAAACTCAAAATGGTCAACGCCCAAAAAGGCAGACATAGGAAAATTCTGTTTCCGGTATGCCGTTCCGAATTAAACGAGACTAATCTTATGATTTTTGGCCAAACTGAGCAGAAGTTATAAGCAGATTTTTCTTTTTATATATCTTTTGACCAGTAGGTGGTGCTGTGTCGAAACTACTAGTGTGCCCTCAGGTCACGCTTGTTATAACGCATACTAAGTTTGGTCAAAATCCGCTTTATGAAAGCGGTTTGGTATATGTGACCCTGAACCACAAAACCAGTCATGAGATTTATACACAATCTGGAAGATGAATAAAAGCTTTGTTAGGATAGGACAATATTTGGTCAAGATACAACTATTTGAAAATCTGAAATATTGACAAAATCACCTTTAAAGTTGTCCAAATGAAGTTCTTAGAAATGCATATTACTAATCAAAAATTAAGTTAATTCATATATTTACAGTAGGAAATTAAAATATCTTCATAGAACATGATTTTTACTTAATATCCTAATGATTTTTGGAGTTACAATACTATTGCTACAAATATACAGTACCCATGCTACTTACGACTGGTTTTGTGGTCCAGGGTCACGTCAAAAAGCTTTTGACAACCTTTTGCCCGCATTGTCTGAAGATGATCTGAGATAATTTTGGTGAAAAACTGACAAATTGTCTAGCATAGGTTTGAAAATTTCAAAATTGAAATGTAAATATTGGTATGCATTTGACTCGCCATGAGTCAAGGAATCAGAAAAAAACTTTGGGTTAAAGATTTTAGCAGAAATATGAGTGCAAATTTGGCCTATTGTGGCACTAGACAATTGAGAAAGAGACTCCAAATTTGCCATGGTTAATGTTGAGACTGTCATCTATCTCTGTGCCAAATTTCATAACTTTCCCGGAAGCGGTTTTATGGGCTGTTTTAGACTCCCAGAGCGGAAGAAGAAAACTTATGGATACAATAGGTGCTTGGCCCCTAATTACAGTGGCGTAACATTGCAATGTTCAAGTCAGAAAAGAATAAAAGAGTCAGAGTTCATTTTATTTGGTCATGACATTCTGCAATTGTGTGTTTTGTAGGAAACAGAGGCTGTGGGGTATGGGTAATGTCATCTAGTCTACCTCAGCTCATTGGAAACCATATTACCCATAACCGCATGTATGGGCTGGCCGTGTTCTGCCGGAAGGACACAGAGTCTGCTGTGAGCCGAGAGGGCTACCGCTCTTTACAGGATAGAGAAAGAGGAGTCGGGGTTGGGGAGAGGGACAGAGGAGGGCCGGAGAACTTCAATGAAGAAGGAGAACTGATGGCGTGGGAAAGTGATATCGATAGCGAAGATGAACGCTTTTCCTCTAGACGGCCAATAACAGTGGCCCTAGTGGAAAACAACTGCATTAGCCACAACGGAGGTGAGTTGCTGTTTAGGGATAGTTCACCCAAAAATGAAAATTCTGTCATTAATGACTCACCCTTATGTCATTTCAAACCTGTAAGACCTTTGTTCATCTTCAAAACACAAATTAAGATTTTTGATGAAATCCGAGAGCTTTTTTTGACCCTGCATAGGCAGCGACACAACTGACACGTTTATATTAGATTGACATCTCACCCACTTCTGTCTCTTTTTTTTCTCTTCTCTGTCTCTCCAGCTGTTGGAGTGTATGTGAAGAGCAGTGAGCCTTTGAACGTGGTGGCCAACATGGTGAACAGTAACAAAGGAGCCGGTGTATCTGTCGTTCAGAGTGCTCAGCTGACACGTTTAGTTGGAAATTGTGTCCTTTCTAACGGCTGGACAGGAGTGGCCGTGGACATAGAGTGTCGAGTAGAGTTGCGTGGCAATGGGGTTTATGGCAATAACTGTCACGGTGTCAGCTTCCGAGGAGATGGGCTGATTGTGGAAAACGATGTGGTTGGAAATAATGCTGTTGGAATACGAGTGATGGACAATGCAGATGTTAAAGTGAGTTTTCTTCAATTTCACTGTAACTTAAAGGGATAGTTCACCCAAAAAATGAAAATTAGCCCTTTATTTTACTCACCCTCCAGGCATCCAAGGTTTATATGACTTAATTTAATCAAAGTTATATTAAACATTATCCTGGCACTTCCAAGCTTTAGAATGGCATAGACAGGTGTTTCTCTTCATCAGTCCAAAACAAGTCCAATAAAGCGCATCCATCCATATAAAAAAGTGCCTCACGCGGCTCCAGGAGGTGAATAAAGGCCTCCTGTAGTGAATTGATGCATTTTTGTAAGAAAAATATCCATATTTAAAACATAAGAATCACTTTAATCTAGCTTGCACCAGCTGGTTACTTCTGAGTGGCGCATATGTATAGCCGACATCTTATGTCGTCCTCCCAGAGCTGCTTCCATGTACGACCAGCTGGCGCAAGCTGGATTAAAGTGATTCTTACATTCTAAATATGGATATTTTTCTTACATGCATCAATTCGCTACAGGAGGCCCTTTTTAACCCTCTGGAGCCGTGTGAGACACTTTTTTTTTTTTTTTTTTTTTATGCGCTTTATTGGAGTTGTTTTGGACTGATGAAGAAAAACACCTGTCTATGCCATTCTAAAGCTTGGAAGTGCCAGGATAATTTTTAACATAATTGGATTCTTCTGAAAGAAGGAAGTCATATACACCTAGGATTCCTGGAGGGTAAATAATGAGTAAATAATGAGCTAATTTTCATTTTTGAGTGAACTAACCTTTTAAAAAAGCAAAACATATGATGCAGTTGCACTTTGGGTGTCCCGAGTTCGAACATATTTGCAGAACAGATTTTTAATAGTTTTATTTCTAATTTTTGACAATAATGATAATAACAATAAAATAAGCAGTACAACCTTTCTTCTACTGAGAAATAAGATTTGTAATAATTAAATATTAATATAGTTATTACTAAGTTATCACTTCATTTAAAAGCACTGGCTGTGTAGTTATTGATTGGGTAGTAAAACTTTAGGTTTTGGACCCTGAGATCAGATACTAACATTTGTTTTGTGTTCTGCAGGTATTGAGGAATCGCGTTCAGGCGTTGCGGGGTTATGGGATTTGTGTAAAGGAGCGGGTCCGAGGTGTGGTTCAGGAAAACCTGGTTTATCAGGGCCACTCTATGAGTACTAAAACTCCCATACGGACAAACGCACAGAACCTGGAGTGTGTCGTACTTAACAACTCTTTGCTCACACCCAGGTTAGACACACTCACACGTCACAGGCACAAGAAGTCTATACATGTAGACTAGAAGAATAAGCCAGTTTCCTATACAGTTGTAGTCAAAAGTTCACATACACCTTGCAGAATCTGCAAAATGTTATTTATTTTACCAAAATAAGAGGGATCATACAAAATGCATGTTGTTGTTTTTTTTTAAGTATTGACCTAAATAAGATATATCACATAAAAGACGTTTAATAGTCCACAAGAGAAAATAATGGTTGAATTTATAAAAATGACCCTGTTGAAAAGTTTACACACACACACTTGGTTCTTATTACTGTGTTGTTACCTGAATGATCCACAGCGGTGTTTTTTCTGTTTAGCAATAGTTGTTCATGAGTCCCTTGTTTGTCCTGAACAGTTAAACTGCCCACTGTTCTTCAGAAAAATCTTTTAGTTCCCACAAATTCTTTGTTTTTTAAGCCCTTTCCAACAGTGACTGTATGAATTACAGAATATTCAAACACTCACTGATGCTCCAGAAGGAAACACGATGCATTAACTTCTGAAGGGCAGTACTAAATGAAAAAATATGATATTTAGGCAAAATAAGAAAAATGTACACATCTTCATTCTGTTTAAAAGTTTAATGCATTGTGTTTCCTGAAGCATCAGTGGGCATTTGAACCTTCTGTAATAGTTGCATATGAGTCCCTCAGTTGTTCTCGGTGGCAAAAGATGGATCTTAAAATCAGTCATTGTTGAAAAGGTTTCAAATACACAAAAAAAGCTGTATCTACAACATGTATATCATCAGTGTTGGGGAAAGTTACTTTTTAAAGTGTTCATTCCTGTTTATTTTGTGCCGTAACTAGTAGTAAAGTGGAAGAGATGATCAGACAAGATTTTAACCCTCCAAAACTGAAATTCATTTTCTGCTGAATATATTTGTTGTCTGTGAATCACTAATTATATACACCATAATATATTTGATTTGTATTACTCTTTCTCTCCTAGATCACAAGCGCTTTGGGCCCTGGAAAATCCAGCTCCTCGTCCCCACAATAGTAACCCCTCTAGCGTCACCCCATCCACACTTCCTGCTCACCTTGCCATCACTATGACTAACAGAATCACTGCCTCTGTAGAAAGCGGTTGCCATAACAACGGCAGCATCTTTTGCTCAATTTTATGAGGTACATAGTGCCAAGCTTTATAGCTCCACAACATAAGATGGATATTCACAAAATGTTCCCTCAATGTGAACCCTGGGTGAGGTCAAGAGGAGGTCAAGGCACTGCTTCAGCATTCTGGGTCGGATGATGAACAGATTAAGCCTCAAACACGACGTTCAAATGGTCAAATAGCACTTTCTTAATAAGATTAACCAAAGGTAGGTTGTTTAGTAGTCCGCTAATTAAACTTTACAGGATTAAGACCACTTTGTTTGATATACTTCAAGAAATCATTCCACTCAACTCAAAATGGAATTGAGGCTGGTCTGGGATCAGAATTTGGATTTTATCATGTACCTGAAGTCTGGTTAGCTACCAATCAAACTGAAATCACATTCAGTACAGGACAGTTTTCTTCTGCAAGCAAATGACTTCAAATCAAGCTTCTGTTTAACAATTTAACATAAATCCATAAGACACATGGATTTAATTGTCAAGTGATCCTACAGCCTGTTATTATCATTTCAGACTTTCACACAATGCCAGGAGGGAGAAAGAGACACAAGGGAAGTTGAAGAGAGAGACACATCATATGATTTTCTCTCTCGCTCTCTCTTCCCAAAAGACCAGAACCAGTGCTGGAAATAGAAGATAAACAAATTCAGTGCACCTTGGGAATTGTAGTCCTGCTGGCTTCTGCTGAGATTATGTAATGGACAAGAACAAAACAGCACATACTGGGTACCAAGATGCAGCCTATCATGAGTTGGCAGAATTAGTCGCATTACGTCAAGCGGGAATATTCAACTTTAGTATAAAAACACTTCTGTTTTATGTATATCTGCACATTACTGAAGAGTCAAACTGAAAACTGTCTAAATAGAAAATCTTAGTAAAGACAGTTAAAAGATCTTAAAGGGATAGTCTAACCTAAATATTAAAATTTACTGTATCCTGATGCCCTCATGTCATTCCAAACCAGTATGACTTTTTCTGTGGGAGTTACTTTGAAGAATACTTGAAGGGATAGTTCACCCAAAAATGAAAGTTTGATGTTTTTCTGCTTATCCAAGTGCATCCAAGATGTAGGTGACTTTGTTTCTTCAGTAGAACACAAACAAAGATTATTAACTCAAACTCGCGTTCACAACAGCCAGCGCGTGATGCGTCAACGTGCTCTGGCAATGTAGTCTGTGAAAAGTCAACACTCCCAGATGAGTTCACACAAGGAAACAGAATCTTGTAGTTTTTAATCGGTTGCCAGAATCAGGATGAGCACAAGTAATTACCATTTTCAGTAAACAAAGAGTGACGTATATGTGCGACATCGCTTTTGCGCGTCTACTATGGCAGATCACGTTGACGCATCACGTGCCAGCTGTTGTGAACGTGCTCAGGAGAGTAGAACTTTGCGGTGAATCAGAGGTAAATAATGATATACTGTTCAGTTCTTTGCACAGACAAATCCTTTTGTGTCTTAAGACCTCAATGTATCATCACGAGCTGCAGAATTTAATTTGTTTTTGTCTGTATGTTTTTTTTTTTTTACTCTTAAACATTTTAGTAATAATTGACTGCCATTATATGGCTGACAGACTGCAACGGTTTGAGTTAAAAATCTTTGTTCTCGTTCTACTGAAGAAACTCTACTGAAGTCACCTACATCTTGGATGCCCTGGGGGTAAGCAGATAAACATCACATTTTCATTTTTGGGTGAACTATCCCTTTAAACAGTTTTCCTATTGACTTTCATTGCATAGACAAAAACACACAGGTTTGGAACAACATGAGGGTGAGTAAATGATAACAGAATTTTACATTTTTTTGTTAACTATCCCTTTAAATGTGACTTCATACGCACTGATTCGACAGGCCTATCAATGATTCATTTATTTTGAACTGTACAGCAGTGAAGAGTTCTAATGGAAATCTTCAGATATGCATTGACCGCTATGATAGCCGCTTTACTATTTTGGAGATTGTAAGCAAGAGTTATCATTTATCAAGATTATCAAGTTCACAGCTAAACTCAAGCTTTGGCTAATCTTAGTAGGTAAGAAAATAAAAGCCTAATGATAAATTGTAACTTCAATCAGTCTTCAGGTATTTATCCTGAAGTAGTAACAGGGCTTGAAAGTGGTTGGATTTTTTTTAAGAGATTTTGGCTATGTTCAGAATGGAATACCAGCTTACTATTTCCTTGTAAAGTATACACTGTAAATTGCCTATTATTCTTTAAAGAATAATGATAATACAATAGGTATTCTGAATCTTTAAAAATGTATTATTGTGTAAAATTGTCTATCTTTGGCAGTCTGATCAAATAAGGATGATAAAATAAAGAAATGATTTTTAAGCTGTAATTTTGATTCATACATTATACTAGAACTGGAACTACAAGACTAGGTTATCATGAACATTTGCACACTATGCATTGTATACATACTGCTGGAATAGTATGGAAGTATGCCATTACGAACATAGCCCATCACTAAAATAATAGGTCTTCTAATGCGACTTTCTCCCAGAACACTAGACCTTATTTATCAAAAGGTAGCCATCTTATGTTAGATTTACAGCAGGCTGTTATTATTTTTGTAATGTTCTCATACCAACTGCTGGTTTGATTTGTAAAGTGCAATATGTATCTACTAAAATGTGCCTATTTTTACAGTATGGTTTTTATACTTATTGTGCAGTATAAATATAATCGCTATCATAGCAGATTCACTGATTCCTAGAATTTTTGTCTCTGGTTACGCTACCAGTCAAAAGTTTTTGAACATTGAGATTTTAAATGTTTTTTTTTTTTTTTCAGAAAGTCTTTTCTGCTCAATAAACCTGCATTTATTTGATCCAAAGTTCTGAAATATCTTTACTATTTAAATTAACTGTTTTCAAAGCTGAATTTTTGGCGTCATTACTCCAGTCACATGATCCTTCAGAAATCATTCTAATATGCTGATTTGCTGCTCAAAAACATTATACATATACATTTTTTCAGGTTTCTTTTAAGAAATAAAATTCAGAAGAACAGCGTTTATCTGAAATAGAAATCTTTTGTAACATTATAAATGTTTTCTCTTTTAATCTATTAATTTCTATAATTAAACAATACATAATTATAACAATTTTATAACAATAATAATTTTATAAAACACATGAAAGATTATGTATCTATAATATAAAAAAACACATGAAAGATTATGTATCTATAATATAAAAAAGCTTTTGAATGGTATTGTGCATGTTTCTATTCATCAAAGAATCCTGAAAAAACACACTTAACTTTTTTAAATATTGATAATTAAAAAATCTGCATATTAGAATGATTTCTGAAGGATCATGTGACACTGAAGACTGGAGTAATGATGCTGAAATTTTTGCTTTGAACACATGAATAAATTACATTTTAAAATATATTAAAATAGAAAACAGTTATTTAAAATGGTAAAAATATTTCAAAATTTTACTGTTTTTGCTGTGCTTAGGATCAAATAAATGCAGACTTGGTGAGCAGAAGAGACTTCTTTAAAAAAAAAAAAAAAAAAAACTTACTTTTAAAAAACTTTTGACAGTGTATGTACTGCACAGATATGGCTTTGATTCCTAAAACCAAAGGAATTTTTCATAATAACATCTTCAATCAACAAAAAGGTATAATTCAGTCACATTCATCTCAGGTAAATGCAAATTGAGTGCAATCTGTTTGCATCAGGTTTATGTAAAGCTAATCAGAATGCAGGCAATTCCAATTTCCATTAACTAAATAATCCCATTTATTTTCAATTTTCAAATCTTACACGAACACTGTCATTTTATCACATGCAGTTATAGCTTGTTTCCAGCTTAGAAACATACTACTGTCCACAGCTCAGTTCATCCTCCTGCGTTTTTTGCGCTCCATAGGTCGATTGTACTGCACCAGTGGAAGCACTAAAGAGGCCATCCTGTGCTCCTCTGTCGTCCCGGCATGTTCTTTACTGTGGGCTGATTGACGGGACAGCTTCAGTCCCATGGCCTTGGCCAACTCCATCATTCTGCACGCAAGCAGTGTTAAAATAAGGATAAGCTTATAAGAACCACTGTTTTAGACCATCACGAAAGAAAACACAAACTGTGAAGATCTAGTTTGACAATTAAGGTGTTAAATAATACATCTGACTTACCTGGCATCAGTGATGCCTATGTCTCTGTGTAGGAGTGTAAGGTTAGCTTTCTGATCACCCATGTGCAGCAGTAAAGCCAAACAGTGAGCAGCCACTTTCATACGCATGGACGATGAGACAGTATTCCTGAGGCTGTCGAGATAGACAAAATTTGCATATGTATATGGCCAGTGTCTGAAATTATGAGTTTTAAAAAAGATAAAGGCAAAAAATAAGTCAGAACAGGCTGCAGGACTGAGTGTAGTAGTAGTGAAGGATACTAACGTGCCATTGTGGAAACTTTCCACTGTGAAATTCTTCAGCACTTTGTTGATGATCATTCGGGGACATCCATCCTCAGTACCAACTGAGAGTAAAAACCAATAAGGTTATTTAAATGTAAAAAAAAAAAAAAATGGACATTTAAAATGAGCTGAACTAGTGGAGTTTTATTTTAACACTCACATTTGAAAGAGAGACGTTTCTGTAGCGAGGCTTTGATGAGGAAGGACAGGTACCAGGCACAACGAGACTGTCTGTCACGAGCTGCATCCTCTTTGGGAAGTGATTCAAGATGTCTAAGAACAGTCTGTGGACTAGAGAACACAACTGGATAAATAAAAACAAGACTTTAACACTGATCTGAAGCTAAAATAATCTAAAATGGCTTCCAGCAGAATTCAAACCTTAAAAACAATTAACTTTCATGCCTTTCCATCCATTTCCAAGATTTTTGAAAATAAATAAAATCTTAAGTAAATTAAACTTAAGCACAATTTTTTCA
>NC_133366.1:39247817-39313750 GCF_049309525.1 Garra rufa | reverse complement strand
CCTTTACAATGAGCCCATTTGTAACATCAACTAAGTTTGATGAAAGCTGTAGAATAGAAGTGTTGTTGCTTGTTAGTGTTAATTTCATCATTTGCTGATATATTGTTACATTTAGAAGTTTATTTTGTTAACATTACTGAACTATGAAATAACTTTATTGATCAATATATAATTAATATTAATATTTTTATTAATTTACAAAGTATGATTTAGTACTTTTTAAAAATAGTAGAGCACTATTTTAGTTGCCTTTCAGTATCCATTTTCAAAACTATCGGTTAATTAATCGGTATCGGCCACTGTGGTCCAACCTAGATATCGGTATCGGTAAAAACCAGTATCGGTCGACCTCTAATATATATATATATATATATATATATATATATATATATATATATATATATATATATATATATATATATATATACACACACACACACACACATATATATATATATATATATGGGTCAAAGACATAAAAGGGTTCAAGCGTAATAATTTACTAATTGTTTTTATGTTTTTTCAAAAAAAAAAAAAGTCAAGAAAATAAATATACATTTTTCCCTTATTCATAGAAGACACCCACTAAAATGTCATTCAGTGTAACAGTCTTGTCAGGCATATTTACAACAAAAATCAATTTATTATGTATTTAAAGACAAATTGCTTTCACCCCAAATATTTAATTACTTGTAATTCTCTTTTTTTTCCAATTGCCACTATCCTAGGTTTTGCCCATTTGTCAGTAAGATTTTTTAGTCATTTAAAACAATACATTTTCCCTTGTTCATTTATATATTTAATATGCACAAGTCAGAATAAACATGTTGTTTGAATTTTTACATAAATATTGTATTACACTAAAGGTAACATTAATTCAAGCAAATTTTGACATTTTATTCTCCAAAAACTTACAAACACTTCACTTACATTTAATGTGCTTTCTATGGACATAAAATCACTTTTGTAAATTTCATAAAACCTAGACATCTTTACGTCTTTGACCCATATATGTGTATGGTTTTGAAGCACCAAATCAGCCTATTAGAATTAGGGGTCGACTGGGGAGATTTTACTGTATTTTCAACCAAATAAATGCAGCCATGATAAGCATAAGAGACTTGTTATAAAATGTTATATTTGTGTTATAATAAGACGGAAAAAAAAAACATTTTTCATTAAAACCATGAAGTTCTCTATACCTTTTCTCATCTTTCATCTTCTGCAGGTCTTCAGGGGTCAGCGCTGCCATCTTTGCTCCAACATCCTTCAGAGCATCAAACTCATTTGGAGACAACACTAGAAGGAAGTTAAGGATCTTGAAATAAAAAATGCTGTGCAGAGGAGTGGTAAAACGTAGAGAAGCATATAGAGAAAAAAAAAGGATACATTCATCAAAGGGGTACACATCTTCTACTTTGTCTGCATTAGGGTTGCATGGAGGGAGGAAGAGGGATGTATCTGTCAGAGCCTCAGTTTCAGCCACTTCATTACGGAGAGCTTAAAGACAGAATCGAAAAGACAATGTCAAAAATACTTTTGAATGGACAATCAGTCTTAGAAATTATGAAAATTCATAACTACTTACCGTCCACTCCTTTCTGATTTATGACATTAGTGGCAGCCAGTTCCACAGCCTGCTGAAGAGACTCATTGCCCACCTCATTGAGTCTCCTGGAGCTCAGCGCACGCTTCTGTTTAGTTGTCCCAAATGCTTCAATAAGAGCATCCACCTGTGCCCAGACACAGAATAGATGATTTATTTAAAAATGCATTTTATACATACATCAACCTCTTATATGGTTGTCTGTGAGACCTTTTTGAGATCATAGTCTATGCAGACTTCCTTATTTTTTGTTTAGCCATTGTTTTGTTAGCCATTTCACTCAGAGAAATGTAACAATAGTGAAGAAATACGATCACTGCTTTAGTTTCATGCTGATTTAAATATTTCAGATATACGAGTTACCTTTTCTCTGTATGTCTCATCTTTCTTTGTGTTTTCGTTTTCTGTCGATTCACCTAAAGACAAAAAAAGACTCAACAATGAACTTCTCTTTCATTGACATCCTGTCTAACCAAGGCCATAATGCACATGGCTCCTGTCTCTGGAAGGAGACTATTTAGTTTTAGTAGACATTACTGTTGAACATAAAAGGATCACAGAGGAGCCGTGATCATAAAATAAGTTTGCAAACATTATAACTAATAAATTTCATGACTTTTCCAGGCATTAAAAATTTAATTTGACAGGATATTTTATGTGGAGCATAATTTAAAAAATGTATACTTAGATTATTTACTATTAATTGTAATAATGATAATAAAAACAGCAACAATTACACTACCAGTTAAAAGTTTTTGAACAGTGAGACTTTAAATGTTTATTAAAGTCTCTTCTGCTCACAAAGCCTGCATTTATTTGATTCAAAGTACAGCAAAAAATTTAAAAAAAATTGAAATATTTGTACTATTTAAAACAATCTATTTGAATACATTTTAAAATGTAATTTACTTCTATGATTTCAAAGCTGAATTTTAGCATAATTACTCCAGTCACATGATCCTTCAGAAATCATTCTAATATTCTGATTTTCTGCTTAAAAACATGTTGAAAACATGTTAATTTCTTTCCAAAAAAAAAAAAAAACTATTATACTGACTCCAAGCTTTTGAATGTTATAGTGTGTTACAAAAGCTTCTTAATTCAGATAAATGCTAATCCTGAAAAAAATTACTCAACTGTTTTAAATATTGATAATAATGACAAATGTTTCTTGAACAGCAAATTAGCATACTAGAATGATTTCTGAAGAATCATTGCAAGAATCATTACATCACTGAAGATATTTACCTGGTATAGTAGGCAGCATATTAAACAGCTGAGCATTATGAACTTTCATTTTCATAGTTCTCTTGTCAAGAACTCCCACAAAATACCTGTTAATAATAACAATTACAATTAATCAAGGACAGAAAAATATCATTAAACTAGTCAATATTACAGCTTGATAACCTCACCTGCCCATATTATTACACTGCAATGATCCAGTCCCAAAATTGCTCCCAACATAGGGAAGTCTGTCGGATTCTGCAACCTAACAAGGGAACAGGAAATATTTGTAAACACCAAATTCTTTACTTATTTAATCATTATATGATTATGTATATATTTCAATATACATAGTTCTTCTTACCACAATTCGTCTGGTTTTCTTTCTAGGATTGACACCATCTGAATGTTTGAAAAGTTTGAAATCCAGCTTTTCTGCGTTTTTCACGTGTCCATTAGAAAACTTAACTACAATGACAAGAATTAGACGTAAAATAAGAAAATGAATCGACAGCAAACAAATATTTTAACCAACAACTATTTGACTGAGTAAACATTGTTTATTATTTGGACACGAGCATGACGTGAATCCACGTGGGTGCGTTAAACACACACATGACGTGTGAGATTAATACATTTAGAATGGACGAATAACGCAAAATATATATTTAGTACATCTATGATGTTTCGGATATTAAAAAGTTACCAATAAGCGCATCCTGTCCGGTTTCTTCGGATGATTCCCACGCACAGGTCGCCGCCATTGTTACCGTTTCCTCGGCTGACATTCACACGCTTATCTGCTCAAGCAGCGACATCTGGTGGCTAAGAAAACTCCTGCATCTATCACACGGACATAATAAATAAAGTATTATTATGTCTACGCATCTATCCATCCGTTTTTTCTTTTAGTGGGATAGTGTGGGCTCTGTCACAAAATAACTTAATTTAGAACATATTTTAAAAAGTTTGTTATACATTGCAGAATTTTACAGAGATTACTTGACGTAGTTTTCTGTGATTTTCAAAACGAAGAGTTCTTTAACTTTGCAAAAACAAAACAAAAAAAGTTTTTGTTACGCTTAAGAAAACATCTGATAAATCACAAGCATGTTCTTCACAGATAATCACTATACATATTGGCAATTAGGGTAAAAAAAACACTTAAAATGGTTGGTATAGTAGGTCTAATGGAAATAAAACAACTAAAGGGCACTCGTAATTTGTATAAAAATGTTTTTTAATTTGAACACATTGGTATTGTGATTGTTATTCCACTCTTGGTTAATCATCATTTTAAACAATTTATATTTTTTATAACGGATTTTCAGATTTATATTTTGTATCATTTCCAGTATAAACTTGTTAATATCCTAAAAAACAAACAACAAAAACATAACAGGAACAATGAAAGAGTGAATTAACTTATCAAAATATAATTTAACGAATTTCCAGATCGCCTCAGACACGGTTTGTTTTCGTTTTAATTCGTTACCTCTCTTGTCAAAGCATAAATGTTCTTGTAGTCGAAGACACAATCATTTATGAAAAAATAAAATGAGAAATTCTATTGAAAACAATCCTAGGAATAGGCGCGTATTTCAAATTTCGCATTATTCGAATTTAATCTCATTAACATTCCATGACGCCACAGTTCGTAGCTCAGTGAAGCTCATTTGCTTCAGAATCAGTGATACAGCAGGTCCACGCTTACATGTACATTTATGCATTTGGCAATTCACAGCGACTTGCATTTAAGTTATACTGTAAAGTCTTTAAGATTCTACAAACAATATTTTCAGATTTGACTGCTCTGCTACAGGACATCATGTCGATGTTATCATCCTATACCAGTGTGGCTGAGAGTGAAGGTGTCCCTGATAGCCTTCATGGGTCAAGAAGTGACACCTTCTCCGTTGAGTTAGAAGGTTTTAACAGACTGGATGTGTTCGATTTGGGCACCATCAGTGTCTATGATGAGACAGATGATGGTGATGATAGTGATTACATAGAAGTGTCTAGTCTTAGCAGTGCCACACCTGAAGATGAAGTTGGGATGAGTGTGGTCGGCTATGAATCGCACTCCGACGAGGGACCATTTGTCAGTAGACAGAATACGCAAATACGTTGTGACGGCATGTTAATGCATAATGGAGGAAGTGATGATAGTCTGGCTTTGCTGAGCATCAGCAGCACATCCTCTTCTGAAAGCCGAATCATCTACCGTCCTCCAATGCGCAACTCATACCTCAATCCTCCCCAAACATCCTCCAATTTTGTAGACGCACCAGGGCCTTCGGTTAAACTGAATGTCCACAGTAACAAAGAAGCGTCTTCTGTAGAGTCTACATCTGTAGGAGTGTTACCTGTAGACTCAGTGGATAACAGTACAGGTAAGATTGAAATTACATTGGAAATTGATACATGTATATCTGAAGTACAAGCACTAGAGCAGTGGTTCCCAACCAAGTTCCTGGAGGCCCCCCAACACTGCACATTTTGCATCTCTCCTTTGTCTGATACACCTATTTCAAGTCTTGGAGTCTCTACTGATTAGCTGATGATCTAAATCAGGTGTGTTTGATGCAGTGTTGGGGGGGCCTCCAGGAACATGGTTGGGAACCACTGCACTAGAGTATAAGGACCCCCGCAAAAGAGTCAGAAATTATATCACACAAATCTGAGTTTTTTCTTAGAACTGCAAGCTTGGGTAGCAAGTTTAGAGAAAAAAAGAATTGTTATCCACAAACTCAGAACTGTAAGAAAGTCTGAATTTATACCTCGCAAATTTAATTTTTTTCTTACAATTGCAAGTTTAGATAAAAAAAAGTTAGAATCGTGAGACGCAAACTCAGAATTGCAAGAAAGTCTGAATTTATATCTCGCAAATCTAACTTGTTTCTTAGAATTGCAAGTATAGGTTGCAAGTTTACAGAAAAAAAGTTTAGAATTGTGAGACGCAAAGAAAGTCAGAATTTGTATCTCACAACTCTGACTTTTTCTTAGATTTGCAAGTTTAGGTTGTAAGTTTAGAGAAAAAAGTTAAAATTGTGAGACGCAAACTCAGAATTGCCATTAAGTCAGAATTTATGTCTCGCAAATCTGACTTTTTTTTAGAATAGCAAGTATAGGTTAAAAGTTTAGAGAAAAAAGTTAGAATTGTCATCTACAAACAGAATTGCAAGAAAGTCTGAATTTGTATATCACAACTCTGACCTTTTCTTAGAATTGCAAGTTTAAGTTGCAAGTTTAGAGAAAAAAGTTAGAATTGTGAGAAGTTAACGCAGAATTGCCAGAAAGTCAAAATTTATATCTCACAAATATTACTTAGAATTGCAATTTTAGGTTACAAGTTTAGAGAAAAAAGTTAGATAAACTCAGAATTGCCAGAAAGTCAGAATTTTTATCTTGCAAATCGGACTTTTTTCTTAGAATTGCAAGTTTAGAGAAAAAAGTTTAAATTGTGAGAGGTCAATTCAGAATTGCCAAAAAAGTCAGAATTTATATCTCACAAAACTGACTTTTTTCTTAGAATTGCAAGCTTGGGTTGCAAGTTTAAAGAAAAATGTCCTCCAGCTTTCGATCCAATAATAATGCAATGTCTTTAGATCCAATTATATATTGTACTATTAAATTATGATTCCAAACAAAACATTAACAAATTAAGTTCATGGCCATGATTTACTAAAACAAGGGAACAAATTATTATATATATTTAAAAGCTGACACTATTCATTATGTACCTTCAATAATTGCAGGACTTAACTATTGAATGTAAAAATGTAATTTGTTTTTGTCTTTTGGAAGCTGAATTCAAAGTCCATTTGCCTCAAAAATCTGAGGAGTCACATGCTTGAATGTCTTTTTGAACAAATCAGTTAAGTAAATACATCTTCGTTTTAGAAAACCGTGTCAGTCTAAGGAAGAAAGTGAAGAACAGGATCCTTTCATTCTTCAGGAGGGCATGGAAGACTATAAAGCGTCCTTCGCTCTGTTGCGAGACTAGAGTGGAGCCATTTGTGTCTCCACCAGATGACACAGAGCCGGACCAAGATGCAGATTCATCATGTCCTGCAGAGCCCTCTGATTTCCAGCCAAATGATAGTGAGTCTGCTGCCAGTTTTACTGTGGTACCCTGCAAAAACAAACATGTTAAATCTGTATTATGTCTTGTTCTATACAAAAAATGTTAGAATGTTCTTTATGTATGTGTGTTTTTTAGAATCTGAAGAGTTTGGCTATAAAACGGAAATTGCCACATCAGGAGCGTTTGGCACAATGAATGAGGAAACCCCTCCATCTAACGGCAAACAGGTATTCTTAACGAATTCAACATTTTGATTTTATATATAAACGTGTGCCTTGATAAAAATAGATTGTAGATTCAAAAACCTCAAAAATTTGATACTGAGGTTAAGTGCATGCTTCAACATGCTCATAATAATAACTGTTTTGTAACCTCCTGCAATTAGACAGAAGATGCTGATTGCCTAGATGAGCGCAGCTACAGCAGCGACACATCCGAGGATGACTGTGAGGCGGATGTGATTGTTTTTGGCCCGTTCTCCATCCTGAGAGAAAAACCGGTCCATAGGCTGGGTGAATGGAGCTTTAACAGCTTCTTTATAGATGAAGGCGGAAGTGACGATAGCCTGTATCTGTTAAGTATTAGCAGTGGCACGTCCTCTGCTGAGGAACCAAGAGGCGTTTGGCAGAACGGTCCTGCTGGAGAAACATGCACGTGTTCCTGCAATCGGAACATGTACGCTGCAGGGCCTTCTTCAATGAGCCTAGAGGCGCAAAGTGATGACAAGGCACCTCCTGTAGACAGTGTGGAGAACAGCACAGGTAAGACTGATGTTACACTGGAAACTGGGACATTTATGTAGATGTTAAATACGAGCACAGTATAATAGGTTATAAAGATAATTCAGTCTTTTTTTAACAAATCTTTTAACATTTTGTTTTAGAAAAACATACCAGTTTAAGGAAAAAGGTCAAGAATGGGATTTCTCCATTCTTCAAGAGAGCATGGAAGGCCTTAAAGTGTTCCTGCTGCTGCTTCTGCGAGACCACGGTTGAGCCATTTGTGCCTCTATCAGAGGACTTAGTGCTGGCTGATCCCAAACCATACTTTGTTGCAAAGCCCTCTAGTTTCAAGCCAGCTGATGGTGAGTCTGCTGCCATGATTACTGTAGTACCCTGTCAAAACAAACAAAAACCATTTTAACCAGTATTTTTGTCTTATTTTATACAAACTACTGCATTATCTTATAACATTCTTTCTTTGTATGTATTTTTTTAGAGTCTGAGAGAGTTTGAGTATGAAATATTAATGGTAGAATCAGGAAGTGTTGGATTTCTGTGAAGCGGTTTCAACTAATAGGATCTCTGTGAAGGCAGCAGAAACCTCAAGCCCACCACATCAGGACCAGAGAGCCCAGCCCAGCCTTCCACTACTAGCCTGACCAAATTAGTAGTGGTAATAATAATAATAATAATAATAATAATAATAATAATAATTAAATAGCTACAATATGGTTTTAAAATACCAATAACATGATTTGTACATACTTTACAGACATGCACAAATAGACTTGTGCCTGAAGTAGCATATACTTTTTTTAAAGGTAAATTTTAAGATTTAGAGGTAAGTGATTTATGTAAATGTATACATTTGAATTACACTATAATTTTATGAATTATTTATAAGCCAGTATTTGTAACTGAAAGAGATCTATGTAAATGTATACATTTGAATTACACTATAATTTCATGAATTATTTATTAGCCATTATTTGTAACTGAAAGAATCTCATAGTTTATTGCTGTTATGTATTTGGTTCAAATAATGGTGATGATTAAAAATTTGTATTAAAAATATCTATAAATATAGAATGTCCCTTTCTCTCTTACTTTTGGTTGCTCAAAAAGGTGAAATAGACTCACAAATGTTGAAGTTTAAATGAAAAAAGTATACAAATAAATATGTTAAGGTGAGATTTAGTGACATCTATTTTAGGAAAGACCTCATCATGAAATAAAATTAATATGAAATAATAATAATAATAAAAAGAAAAAAAAAATATATATATATAAAAAATATTTCAGATTTGAAAGTATGTGTTTAGATTTAACTAAAATAATGACACTATAATAGTCACCAATCTGGTTCTATTTATTGAATTTTTTTAAAAATTGTTATTATCTAATTTATTTATTATTATTTTACATAGAAATAAATAGTGCATAATTTTAAAGTGAATATTGAATATAGCACAATTTAGAGCTGAATGTAGCATGTAATGGGAAAAGTATTCCAACAGCATCAGATCACACCTGCTATCACATTTCATAAAAATTTCATGAAAGATTTCATGTAATATGTGTGCTTAACTCTGCGGTAAATATGCAAAATGTGCTGTGGACATGTCCCACACACAAATTACACCTGAGGAAAATTAAGCTATCACTGTTTTAAAAAAAAGATTCATTAATGGGACATTAGGGACAAAATATTGTTAAATGTACAGTTTTTGGAACTGATAAAACCCTGTAAATTGACATGCCCGGAACCTCACATTTGATGTTTTTTTCATTGAAATAACCATGTTTCTTCACAGTTTTTTTCTTACCAGTTACATTACAGTTTTATTCTACATCTTATGTTGTTTAAGAGGTAGTTCACCTGTGAAGTTCTGGCAACCACAGAACAGATTCACAGATTGTATTACAGTGTAGGGCGGATACTTTATCGGCTATGAGTTCATGGATCAAAATTTATTCAGACACCTTCAATATTTCTCACATTATCAGTTTATTCACTATAGTTTAGAAAATGGTAGTAAAACATGACAATAGTTCATCTTGATAATGTCAGATAAATTTGATAGAAAGGTATATAACAAAACATGGTCAGGTCAAAGTGTCAAATCAATGTTTTGGTCCCAAATTTTTAAAATAAAGTTTACTGGTAGTCCACTGTATGAAGAATGTTTTGGTATATGTCTATAATATGCGGTTTACTTTAATTTGCTATCCTCACTTACATAAATGAACTACAGTATCCTGCACCCACTTGTAAAAAATATTAAAAATTATATCTGGTGTCTAAATTTTTGGTTTGACTGTACATTGTTTGTGAAATGTAATAATTGATGCACAATTGCTTTCATTTATTATCCTAAATTATTGAAACCTAGTTTTATTTTTTTGTTCTTTTATAAAGAAAATAATTTTAAAATAGCAAAGTTCCATTAAATAGATCAAAAGTGACAAGGATTTTTAAATTGTTACAAATAAATACTGCTCTTATGCAATTACTATTCATCAAAGAATCCAAAAGAAGTGTCATAATTTCTGCAAAAACATTAAAAAGCACAACTGTTTTCAACTTTGATAATAATAAATGTTTCTAGAGCTGCTGAAAAAATATTCACATGCTGATGCAAAGAGAAATTACTTGGCAAAAAAATTTTGGTAGTAATGTAATTCATTATATTACACATTTTAGGTAATATAATCAAATTACTTTTAGATTATTTTTAGATTACTTTTGTCCTGTGAAGTTCTGGCAACCACAGAACAGATTCACAGATTGTATTACAGTGTAGGGCGGATACTTTATCCACTGCGCTGAGTTTATGGATCACTAGTTTAACTGCTTTCATTATGAAGGTCAAGATAATTTGGTTGTGCCCCATAATGAAAGATTGTTACTCCTGGTTTTAATATGAATCATAGTTTACTGAAGCCCACCGACTACTGGTGGGAACAAGTATTGTTGAACAGTGACTATATGAAGGCCGACTCAATGAGGGCTTTAGAACTACGAGCTAAAGCTAAATAAACGAACCGTTTACACAGAACAAGTTTGTGCTTTAAGGGAAAACAAACTAAAATAATTGTTTAAACGTTAAACAGGGCGTTCAAGCGTCACCAGTAGTAGAAAAAAGAATAATACGGCTGTTACCTTCTGTTGTTACATTCTGAGACGTGTCTGAAGTGCGGCGCGGCCTCATTGAATCATTGATAGATTTTTTTTTGTGTTTTTTATTTATTTTTTTTATTTATTTTTTTACAATCAAATCGGCATTCATACTGTTAAAAAAGAAATGTATTAATTGTTGGTGCTATGTTACTATTCATGAGGCATGTTTTTGTACCCGCCCAGAGCCGTTAAAAAAGCTAACGTCCTACCCTGAGCCAATCACAAGGCTGAATGACGAGCGCACGTAACGTAATTAATATTCATAACCCAACCTTTTCTCATTGTGGGAATGGACAAACATTCGCAACCCGGAAATCTAATTGAGAAATGTTTGTCTGGACGGTTTGCTTAAATCTGGAAATTTTGGCTTTATGTGTGACGATCAATCAGTGTGATGGAGTCTGAGCGTAAATCGGCTTATGGCGTGCGTATAAACATTTTGTGTTTCACTTACTGTTTTTCCCAAGTGTAGGAAAGCAGAGTCACGAGAGCAGCTGTATAACGTTACAACTTACTCATTTCCAAATGTCCTTGACATGACAGACTGTTGCTTTGATGTGTGTGGTTTATGTGTACTATGAAGTAACACACTTATTTGTCTGTGCTGCTGCTGTTGTTTTTGTTTGTCTGTGTTTGTCTGTGTGTGTGTGTGTGTGTGTGTGTGTGTGTGGTAGCATTAGTAGTAGAAGAATATACACTGTTCTTGTAATCAGTTAAACCTCTATTCAGTGACTCTTATGTCTTTATTTCTAATGTGGCTGCTATTCGTATCACCAAATGTTTTGATAATGGCGCTATTCGCTAGGGAATTTAACTGGTGACAGGAGCCTATTAGAGAATGTGTCTGGAATAGTGAGTCATTATTGGGCCCTAATACAGTTTATGCAGTAGCACTTTGAAATGCATGACTTCAAAGTAAAGCAGCTTTCAGCTAATGGCTGTAGTGTATGGATGCCAATGCCATGACTATTACAACCTACAGTCTAACCTCTATGTGTCTCTTGTCTTTGTGGCTAGAATAACACAAATGTAGATTTTACACAAAGCACTGACGATGACCCTCTTATTGATGGACCACTGGTATCCCAAGATACACTTGAGTCAGTCATCAAGAGAGAATTTAAGAAATTACCCACTCACTGGGCTGTGGGTGTCATCTCATTTTTACATGTGAGTATACAAACAGACAATTGCAAAAACAACTAAATTTACTTGAGAAGGAAAATAGTATTTTTAGAAAATTGTATTGAAAAATTAGACAAAAATAGTATTGGCAGAAAAATCACAGGTTTGTTAAGCGCACTCTCATGTTGTTCCAGACTTCTTGTCATTTTTTTTTTGTACAATAATACTTTTTTTTGAAGAAGAAGAAGAATCTTTAACCTTAAATTAGCCCACATTATGGAAGTACCACTTTCACAGTGTGCTTTTTGTGTAATTTCTCTGTTTCTGATTTGCAGGTGGTTTATGTTGTGGTGTGCATTCTAATCACAGTATTTTGCTGGATATCTGATGAGCACACTCCTGAGTGCAGTGCGGCATTGAAGGGCATCGACTCCAAGACTGTGGTCTTACTGGGAAAAGTTGCACTCTGGGTGCTGGTCTTTATATATGATAGATTTGTCCAGCATCACCATAGCGCTGTGAGACGGAGAGGTTATCTGGACTTCTACAGACTGACCCGTGGAATAAAAAACCTTCCACTGCTCATTCACTCTACAGGTGAAAAGATGCTTCTCACTATGTTAATATTCCACTCCTGAATCTCTATGAATAACTTACTATTGCTAATTGAAGTACTCTCTCAGTCACATGTCCAAATACATGTTGTGGTCACTAATGACCACTAGATGGCGCCGAAGTTATTATTATAATGGTAAATATACAGTCAAAAATTTATTCAGACTCAGATTTCGAATTAAACTGTGTCAGAAGAAATTCATCTTGATAATCACAAATGAATTACAGTCAAACTAAAGTTTATTCAGACACCTTTAATATTTCTCATATTATCACAGTTTATTCACTATAGTTTAGAAAATGGTAGTAAAACATGACAGTAGTTCATCTTGATAATGTCAGATAACTTTGATAGAAAGGTATGTAACAAAACTTGGTCAGGTCAAAGTGTCAAATCAAAGTTTTGCTCCCAATTTTTTTACTTGTAGTCCACTGAATGATTTTTGCGTATAATATGTCACAGTTTACTTTAATTTGCTATCCTCACTTACATAAATCAACTACAGTGTCCTGTACCCACTAGTAAAAAATAACAAATGACATCTGGTGTCTGAAAAATTTTTGGTTTAACTGTACATTGTTCGTAAAATGTAATAACTGATGCACAATTGCTTTCATTTATTTTCTGTAAATATATAACTGTAAATATACAGTGACTGTGAAATGTAATTATTAATGCACAATTGCTTTCATTTATTATCCTAAATGACTGAAACCTTTTTTAGTTGTTTTATAAAGAAAATAAGAAATTAGCAAAGTTGCATTAAATAGATCAAAAGTGACAGGATTTTTTTAAATTGTTACAAAAATCTATTCAGGGCTCTAGAGTGCGACCAATTTGGTCGCATGTGCGACCTAATTTCTCAATGGTGCGACTAAAAAAAATCAAAGGTTGCACCGGTGCGACCAGCCGTTCGAGGTGGGAAAAAAACGAAACTCCGTCACTCTTAAAGTCTCCCTGTTGCTCAACAACAGACACACATTAGACCCATATCGTGGTCTAAACCAATCAGAGATAAAGGACGGGTCCCCCCCCCCCCTCCCCCCTCTGATTGTCCGTGGTCCAGATATTGTCAAGCGTTTATAACGCCTCCTCCGCAAAAACACGGACTGGATCGCGGACTCCATTCATAAAAACCGAATTTACTATGGCGCGGAATGCCACGTAATACGTTGATTTCTGGAATGATAAATCAAAAGTTGGTCTGTCACTTAATTCAAATCGCGATATGGACTAGTGTCTATGAAAACTGAAAGGCAAAAAGACCGTTTAAAATGAATCCTGCATGTTCCGTTTGCCTCTATGTATTAATGGTGGAGACGTGTATTTTTTTAACTACACGTGTATAGGCTACTGAAGCACGCTCCCGCTAATTTTTGGCATTTGCATCTCACATGAACAGATAAACTCAATCTCCAAACCTACTGTGTCACTTTTACCGTTTCATTTGAGAAAGCATCATATCATACTGTACACACAGAAACTTCAAGGCAACCTGTCAAAATAAGAGTACGGTTTAACATGAAACAGAACAATATTAGTCCTGTATTACTTTTGTACAGTATAATGTAGGTGCTTATATATTCCTATTTATAAATCATATATATGTTTGCCAAAAATTAAAAAGGTTTATTTTTCATTTGATTAAAAATAAATACATGTTTATGAGAAAAATTAAAACAAGAATTTAAAAAAATAAAATAAAATAAAAAAACAATTGTAGAGCCCTATTGTTCAAAATGTTAAAATAGAGAGTTTTGTCCTTATTTTTTCACTGAAATGTTTTCGTTATTACACAAAGTAGGGTAAAATACTGGGGAAAAAAATATGCTTCAAATAAAGAACTTTATATTGACCAGATTGTTAGTTAATCATTTACAAGTCAATATTGCCTATATGGACAGGGATTAAAAAATAAATAAAATAAATGAACTTGTAAAACTGCGGTGTTGAATGTGATGCGGTTGAAAATTTGGGTGCACCTAACTTTTGTGCTGGTGCACCTAAGAAAAAAAGTTAGGCGCACCAGTGCAACCAGTGCAAAAAGTTAGTCTAGAGCCCTGCTATTTATTATTTACTAAATACTGCTTTTATTCAATTACTATTCATCAAAGAATCCTAACAAAAGTGTCATAATTTCTACAAAAACATTAAAGAGCACAACTGTTTTCAATTTTGATAATAATATTAAATGTTTCTAGAGCACCAAATCAGCATGCTAGAATTATTTCTGAAGGATCATATGAGACTGAAGACTGGAATAATGGCTGCTGAAAAATATTCACATGTTAATGCAAAGAGCTGTGTAGATTACTTACAAATTGTAATCCGTAACATAATTCATTACATTACACATTTTAGGTACTTTTAGATTATTTTTAGATTACTTTTGTCCTAACTAGTTTATCACATTGGTTTAAACAGGATAATCTTGTACCATAATAATGTAAAAATACAAAGAGTAAGAAAACAAATTCCATTTGTTGTTATTAACAATTTACAGTGCATTAAATATTATGTTACGTCAAGATTTGCCAAACTGGTGTTTGTGAAGGAATTGCAAGGGGTTTATAAGTTTAATAAAAGTTTAATAAAAAACTCATAATTAATTAAATGTAAAATAAAGAGATGTAGATAATATTTAAATCACAACAACTTAATTAAAAAAATTATTATGTATTTTATTTGTTTACCTGCATGTCATGTGAATGTCAGAGAACCAATGAACATGCAAATGTGATACTTAATTAAAATATTTATTTTAAAATCTCAGGGGTACTTCAAGTAAATATATCAAGTGAAAGAGAATCAGATGACAAAAAAGTTTGTGAATTTGTGTATTAAATGATTTTGAAGAATGTATATAATCAGGAAGCTATTTTAGAAAGTACAATTTAAAAGGTGAAAAAGAGAAATTAGCGAGAATCAATAAATTATGAATAATTTATTATTATTTTATAAATAATATGTAATCATGTAATCTATAAAAAAGTAGTCTGATTACAAGTATTTTAAAATGTAATTTACTCTAATTACAAGTACTTTTGGAATCTGATTACGTAATCCAGATTACATGTAATCAGTTACCGTCCAGCTCTCTTGATGCATTTTTGATCAAATAAATACAACCTTGGTGGTTAAAAAAGCATACAGACCCCAAATTTTTAAACGATAGTAAATATCTTAATCAGTAATTGTGAATACTACAAAAAAGCAAACTGATTTGAACTGAACCGTGACCAAATTTCATATTTCATGCCTAAGAAGCCTAATGAAATTAAATCATAATCAAGTAAATATATACACTTCTAACCAGTGGTTAACAGTAATTGATTTTCAATGGCTGATGTAGATATCCATGGCTAATATAACACAGAATTGCTCTGTTTTTGTCCCTTACACAGGTAATGCACTGATCCTGACTGTAATTGCTCCATCTTCTCTGCTGGATGCACGTGTGAAGAATCTTTCTGTATATCTTCTGCTGGCCATCATCTGTCTGGAGCTACTGCTGTCAGTTATATGCTTGCTTAAATATGCAGGTACTCGCACACAAGATTTATTCATAGTTCATTCTGAATCATATTTTTGTGCAGTAAATAACACAGAATCTAACACCAAACCTTCTGTTTATTCTCTATGCATTCGTACGCGCACACATGGGGTCCAACATTTTCTTTTGCCTTTCAGTGACGCAGCATTAAAGTGATAGTTCACCCAAAAATAAAAGTTCTGTCATTAATTACTCCTTATGCTGTTCCGAACTCGTAAGACATTTGTTTATCTTTGGAGCACAAATAAGACATTTTTGACGAAATGCAAGTGCTTTCTAATCCTGCATAGACAGCAAAGCAAATGAGGTTTTAAAGGCTTTGAAAGGTAGTAAGGACATAATTAAAATAGGTAAAAAAAGCTCTTGGATTTCATCAAAGTTATTATATTTTTTGCTCTGAAGATGAACAAAGGTCTTATAGGTTTAGAACAACATGAGGGTGAGTAATTAATGACAGAATTTAAATTTTTGACTGAACTATCTCTTTATATAGATCCCATTGGCCATTAAACTAGTTTTTGCAGTATTTCATTTTAAACATTGATTTTTTTTTGTCCTTCTGAAAGTGTAATTATGTGGGGGTTTTTAGTGTATTTGAAGAAAGCATTAGTAATTTCGTAGCTCACATCATCATATACCTACCTATTTTCTGAAAAGCTACCACTCACAAAAAACACTCGTTTTGATGGCTAATTGCAAGTAATAGTTGCCACAAGAACAGTACATGCACACACCTCCCCCAGCATGCATTACAATACCCAAGCTTCTGTTCTTACCTCCTTTAGAAATCCACCAGGCAGCTGTTGTCCCTCTCATCCTCTTTTACATGCAGTTGTGCACCATATATGATAAATAACAACTATTGCTTTTGCGTGGTAAGAGAGATGTAGAAAAGGGGAACTATTTGAGAGAATGTTAAAGAGAAAGACCATATGTGGGGGGAAGAGGCTTGTTATGGATACACGGCTCATCTTTGCCAAAGGCAACCTGAATCCACCCCACCCTAATACACCATGGCATTGTCTTTAATGTTGACACACACACACTTACACACATTCTCGTATCAGTGCCTGGATTCCAGAGATGATTAGTGAAGTGAAGCTTGACCACATGTTATCTATAGAGACACACCCTCACTCGCTCACTTCATTCTCAATGAGGTCTATCAGCAGATATCACCTCATGTCTCATATATCACTCTGTGAATTATGCATGAGGCCGGGGAAATGTTTTTGAGGCATATGGGGTCAGTACGTTTTTTTTATTAATACTTTTATCGTATACTTTTGAAATGCGTCCTTCCAAATTCATTAAATTGATAAAATAGTAAGAGTAAAGACATTTTATAATGTTACAAAAGATTTTGTTTCAAATAAATGCTGCTTGTTTGAACTTTTGAACTTAAGTGTCACAGCACAACTGTATCCAGCATTGATGATGATAATAATAATAAGCAGAAGAAGAAATGTTTTTTGAGCACCAGATCAGCATATCAGAAGGGTTTCTGAAGGATCGTGTGACACTGAAGACTGGAGTAATGGCTGCTGAGTATTCAGCTTTGCCTTGGAGACTTTTAGTCTTACGAACCTTAAACTTTAAATTGTAGTGTATGTGAGTAAATTTAGATATAAAATATAAAATATTTTATATAAAATATAAAATGAATTTTTTATAAAAAAAAATGTACAATTAAATATTAAAATAAATAAATGAAATAAAATAAAATAGTGATGTGATAATCAATAGGAAATATTTAAAGCTCTGCACATTTTCTATTTCCATTTTTGCTTCCAATGAAGCATAAGATGCTCTTTGGAACATATTTGAAAAATATTATGGATAACATGAGCGACAGAACAGAGTTCATTATGCTTGAGAACTGCTGCAAATACAAGTGACCAAATTCTGAAATTATTATTCATTTTTTATTTCAACTTTTCACTTAAATTTCACTTAAAATACTGTTAATGTTATTCTTAATAAGCTATATTAAATTAAAAAAATGAAAAACGACTCTAGACATTATATGTTGATGTAGCTTAGCATCTACAAATTTACAAAACTTTCCTTTTCACTCTCACATAAGATTATTCCCGAAAGAATAATCCGAGATCTCAAACAAAAACCCTTTATTTGCCGCACATTTCTTGTGCTAACGAGTGATCTCTATCCATTTAAAAACCGTTTATCTCCTCCTATCCATATATCCATCTCTCTGTCCCCTTCCTAAAGGAAGGTGCAGTTAGGTCAGAGTCATGCTCCAGGGTCTTTGAAGTGTCCTCTGTGATGTTGTATCTCTGCCTCTCTCTCTTCATTTGAACATGAATGCAGCGTTCTGTATGGGCCGTATGCCGCCTCTGCACTTCAAAGGAAGTTTAGGGCCCTTCAAAGGGGGCGAGGGAGGTGATTGGGACCTGCTTTGTTTTACCGCGATGCACGGACAACATTCGCTCGGCCCCCGTCGTGTCCAAATGTGCTCGAGGATGGCATTAGTGCGGAATGCAGAAATATGATGCTTGAGGGAACTCAAAGTGCACTTTATTTTACATTCAGAGTTCTGGAATGAAATTCCTTTCAGTTGCTTGAGTTCTAAGAGCTTGGATATGTCGCACCAAAGTGTGAGATATTTGTATGCTTTGGACTTCTGTGCAACATTGTGTTAGAATGCAAATGAATTATTGACCGTTAGGTTTGGGTTATTGTAACGGTGTTTATTTTTACGGTGTCTTTTGTGGAGGAAAGCACTACTGTTTAGCAAAGATATAAGGAATGTGACACGTATATCAGAAAGACTGTCGCTCTTTCTCTTTAAAAACATTCTTTAAAGGCTATTCTTGATGTGTGGTGACAGAAGCGACAAATTGCCCTTAATAACCTTCCAGCATTACATATCTAAACTCACATACATGCAGTATTTGTCTCAAATAACTGTTTTAGCTTCATTTACTATCATAGGTTGCACTTATACGGCACTTCAGAGCGAGAGAAAAGGTGTACATTATCTCTAAAGAGGGATTCCCTGATCTCCTTCCTGCCCAACTCAATGGCCTGTTGGCCCCCATTTCCTGCAGGTGATTGAAGAAAGAGCAGTTTTATCTGATTGGTGTGTTTGTGATGTCTTGGCCAGGTGTGGGTCAGGAACCACGCTGAGGTGTTTGTGTATGTGTGTTACTGTTTTTGGTGATTATGGTGTAATTAGAACATATTCAGAGCCCTTGAGATATTTTCCACTTTGATTCGTAGATTTTGACAGATATGATTAAAAATGTTTGCTCTCCTAAAGCACAAACTATACTTGTCTTATTAGGTTTGAAGGTGAAGTATGTAATATTTCAGAATTGGAATGCAGAGACAAATATAAGTATTCATTGCATAACATCTCAAACGTTGTCGCTCAAGACATAAGGCATCTCTCGTCAATTGCTACCTAAGTTGAAGGTATTTTGCAGAGTTTGTGCCATAGACTCCAAGTAATATTACATTTATTAAAAGAAAATTCAATGGCTACAACAGTGGATACAACTTCTGTGTTAATTTGCAAGTACAAATTTGTTCTTTTGAAAACATGAGATGAATCAGATTCTGATTTTTCTCAGATAAAAAAAATATTGCTACTGATTCAACCCAGTGGTGCAATTTTGAAGCAATACTACACATTGTGATTGACCAGTGGTGGACTAGGATGGGTACGTGCCTAGAAATACTTTTTATGTGCTTTGATAGGAAATAGTTCCCTCAGGATGTTGACAAAATTGCCAGAGAGCAACTTGATCTGTCTTAAAGAGACTTTAGCAACAAAGCTTTGTTTGGTGTTAAAAGTACATCACTAGTAATGGTTCAGAACTACACTACTGTTCAAAAGTTTAGGGTTTGTACAGTTCTGTCTTTTTTTTTCTCTGAAAAACTAGGCAACACTGTATGTATTTAACGTTTTTATATTTTGGTATTTTTTTATATGATATGTAGTTTATTCTAGTGATGGCAAAGCAAAAGTTTCAGCAGTCATTACACATCATCATCTTTCAGAAATCATTCTTATATGCTGATTTGGTGCTCAATATTTCTTAATAATATTAATGTTGAAGACCGTTGTGCTGCCTAACATTTTTTTTGGTGTTATGTATTTATTTTATTCATTTTTATTATTATTTTTGACTAATGGAAAGTTTAAAAGAACAGCATTTATTTCAAATAGAATTTATTTGTAACTCTCTAAAAGTCTTTGCTTGCACTTTTGAACATTTTAATGCTTTTGAAGGGTAATTTGTGCATGAATGACTTTCCAGATGTTTATCCTGACATACGCAAATGTAAGACTGTGATTTGTGTGCGTGACAAACAAAGGAACAGTTGGCACAAAAATGATCTATTGCGAGGTTGAAAATTTTAGACTGACTTACTCAGTGTTGTTTAACATTAAATGTTCTGAAAAGTGGCCATATTTATTTTAAAATCAAAAATTAGGAGGGGGTCCAACCAAATATATTAGTTCATGAAAAAAAAAAAAAAATTGTGTCAGATTTTAAATAAAAGTTATTTTAGATTCTCGTTTAACATTTGAAAAGCATGTTAAAAATGTGCAGTGACACATTAATTCATACAGTTTTTTTTCTTTTCTCATTTTTCCTAAGGAAAATCTATTCTTAGACCTTTATATACCTTATATAAACATGCTTTGAGTATTTGACAAGATACATAACAGAAACCATCATTGTTTTATAATTAAAAAGTACAATTTCTTTACTTGACAATTTTTGTGTTTTACAAGTGTTGTTTAATGTACAAAATTGTCGTTGTACATGCTATTATATTGATGTTTTTGTTACATAATGCATTTTGGCACTCTCCTGCAAGGACAGCAGATGAAATTTAGCTCTTTAGGTAATTTTGGGGCAGTTTTTGACTGTCTGTTTTCCCTGTTAAAAAATAAAATAAAATAATTTGGTTTCTAGCTACTACTATTTTAAATAATTTTCACTATGTTTGCCATGTTTTAAAATCATGCACGTATTGTGAACTCTAAAATCTTTAGTTCAGATTCTGATTGAATTTGCTTGAACTG
Source organism: Garra rufa (assembly GCF_049309525.1). Classification (NCBI taxonomy): domain Eukaryota; kingdom Metazoa; phylum Chordata; class Actinopteri; order Cypriniformes; family Cyprinidae; genus Garra; species Garra rufa. The sequence goes on along the minus strand of NC_133366.1, from coordinate 39,292,571 downwards.
GCTGTGCTGTTGCAGTGTAGGGAGTGAAAGTTTGCTGATTGAGAGGCACATTAAAGGTGTGAGAGAGGAGGGAAGTGACGTGTGAATTCACACAGCTGCCCTGCGTTCTCACGCTCTCAAAACACACACTAGCCACGCGTCTACTAACACACCTTACGGTGAAGAATATCCGAGCTGAACGTGACTCCTGCTCACTCACACTGAACGTGTGTCTTCACACACCTAGCTCACGTTAAAGCATGTCTTGCGCCGTCAGACGCACACCACAGCTATCAACATTTCTGTCTGGCTCAGTTTGTCCCATTTTTCAATGGTAAATACCTTTCCTGTTTATTGTGTTAAAGGAGGAGTTGGAATAAGAATGAGAGTGTAAATGAAAAGATAGATGATATACGTTTCAGGTTGTAATGGAGAAAAAAAAAAAGTTTAGATGTTCTTGTGTCAGACTTTTGGACCCTGCTGTATGTTGAAATTTTTGTAAAAAAAAAAAAACTACGTTGTATTTTTATCTCCTTGTATTCTGTGTGTTTTAGTACATGTGGTGAAGTTTAATAGCAAGAAGCAACATCCTGATGTGACTGAAGAAGAACGCTCTCATGGCTGCTCCAGTGAAGCACATACAGAGACAGGCTTCAGGTAAAACACTGTGATAGACCCATATATACAGTGCTCTCCATTAATATTAGCACCCTTGGTAAATATGAGCAAAGGCGGCTGTGAAAATAAATCTGCATCGTTTAGCATTTTAATCTTTCATTCAAAAAATTCACACAGTTCTAATCTATCATTGGAGTAAAACAGTTGAAAGTGGGGGAGGGGGGGAATCTCATTCTGAAAGCTGTTTTTTTGCTCCAATGCATGTTGACCATAATTATTGGCACCCCTAGAATTTATTATGAGTAAAATATCTCTGAAGTATGTTCCCTTTAACATCTAAATTTTTTTTAGCACACCAGGGTTACTGAGAGCCTGAAATTGTCCAGCCATGCTTCCTGTTCCACAGTACCGGTATTATAAATATGATGAACACAAAGGCCAGATTCCCTTAATCATCAATCACAAGGAGTAAAACCAAAGAATATAGTTCTGATGTGCAGAACAAGATTGTTGAGCTTAAAGTGCCCCTATTATGCCATTTTAAAGATAGCTAATATTGTTTTATCAGTCTCTTAAAAGAGGTTTACATGTATGCAAGTTCAAAAAACACTTTAGTTTTCTCCAAAAATAGATTTAATTTTACCCCGTTTCTAAATGATTCGTAAACGACTCGTGTGAAGCAGTTCGAAGAATCAGTCTCTCTAAACCCCTCCTTTCCGTGAGCCCTCACTGCTGTGATTGGTCAGATGGTGCAGTCCTTCATGATTGGTCTACCGCTACAGCGCAAAATGAAACGCCCATTGCCATAACTGAATGACAGCTGTGGAGACCTGTCAATACATAGGGTAAAATCGAGGCCATCTTTTCTATCAATTCGAGTCTGACGATGAAACGGTTGAAGTGGCACATCGACAAGAAACTGTTTCGCAAGCACGACTGGAGCAGGACGTTTCTCAGTGGTAATTGTCATATGTTAACTGTGGAAAGTGCTTGCAATTTGCTTTTGTAAGCGAACCAGGCACACCTCTACGTTGTGAACTTCAACATTGTATAATGCATAACACTGCGTTAAGCCATCGTTTATCATTATCATTACTTAAACTAATAAGACAGACAGACAGTCAAGCTGCATCAATCACAATTTTTTAGACTACATTGCACTCACAGCTGAACAACAGAACTACAGAAACGCAAGTTAGCCGGTTACCAAGACATGAGCGGGGTTGTTACACACCATAACGTACACAAAGACGTATTTTGAACGATCGCTAGAAAATACAATCATCAATTATTAATCATACTTAAGTTACAGGTAGAAGTTCAGAGGAGCAAGCCGGTCCAAATAAACTGGGCACTGATCCATTTTTTAAAACCAAGCGTTTGGTGAATCCCGCGTTGTAACGTTACTCCCCAAGATTGGAAAAGCAGTCATCAGTAAAATGACACGAACACAACACAAGATTGGAATTGTACTGCTGAGGTGTTGTTGAAAAAATGAATGTTAACCACTCATTCTTTGTAGATTACTCTTTCGGAGGGGCATATAAAACAAATTTACTCTCACAGCGCAGGATACAGCGTCTTCTTGACATGATGTAGTCCACGTGAAAATTGTACTGTTTGTGGGCGGGCAAGTTGTTCGCGACATAGAACGTGGGCGGACATTATGCAAATGTGTTAGTTCGTGACGTGTGGGTGTAACAGAAAAAGATTCGAATTGCTGACGACTCAGCAAACTTCATTTGTCGTGTACTGTCGGCGTCACAACTTTGTAGATAGTTTATGTTCACATTCAGCTACATGACACACTACATGAAATATCATATTTGAAAAGGCATAATAGGGGCACTTTAACAAACTAAAAAGTGGCTGTAAAAAAATAGCTAAAGCATTATTAATCCCCATTTTCACCATCAGAGCAATATTTAAGGAATTCCAATCAACTAAAGATGTTACAAATCGAGGATGTGTGTCTATATCATCCTAAAGCATGGTCAAAAGAAGAGAGAGTTTGAGTGGCAAAGACTCTCCAAGGATCACAGCTAAAGAATTGCAGAGATTAGTTGAGTCTTGGGGTCAGAAAGACTAAAAACAGCCCCTGCTTCACCACAAAAATCTTCTTTGCTCCTCCAAAAACAAATGTCAGCATATTCAGCTGTCAGACACAACTGGAACCTTAAACAGGACTGGCTTCTATGGTCGTATGAAATTAAAAAAAAGAGCTTTTTTTCACAGCAAACAGATAAAAGCTGGATCTTTAATGTTGTGGGCCTTTTTTTGCTGAAGGTCCTGGACATCTTGTTCAGATACATGGTTAAATTCTATCAAATACCAACAGATAAAAAAAAATCTTGTAATCTTGTAATGGGCCATGGTTGGATCTTCCATCAGGACACTGATCCAAAACAAACATCAAAATCAACACAAAAATGTATCACTAAGGACAAAATGAAGCTTCTGCCATGGCCGTCCCAGTTTCCTCACCTGAACCCTATAGAAAATGAGTGGAGTGAACTGAGGAGAAGAAGCACCAACATGGAGCTGGGAATGTGAAGGGTCTGGAGTGATTCTGTATGAAGGAATGGTCTCTTATCTCTTGTCAGGTGTTCTCTAAACTCATCAGGCATTATAGAAGAAAATTGAGAGCTATTATCTTGGGAAAATAGTGTCGCTATAATTGGGTGCCAATAATTGTGGCCAATGTGAACTAGAGAAAAACATTTCAAAATAGGATTTTCCCCCCAGTTTCTGTTGTTTTACTTCAATACTAGGTTAGAATTTTGTGATTTTTTTTATTTTAATGAAAGATCAAAAGGATAAACAATGCAGATTTATTTTCACAGCCACCTTTGCTCATATTTACCAAGGGTGCCAATATTAGTGGAGGGGACTGTATATATATAATATATATATATATATATATATATATATATATATATATATATATATATATATATATATATATATATATCTCGTTCCATTCATTTCTATTGTTGGCAAATAGCTTACGTGTAAATTGGTAAATGATCAAAGATGCATTGTTCCAAAGAAAATTGTCTGATAAATTTGACTTTTTTAAAAAGGCTTGTATAATTTATTTCAGTGGTTCATAGTAGGCCTACACTAGTTGAATAATTGTAATATTAAATCATCAAAAAGCAGTTTGCCTGTCATACTGACCAACACACAAGTCAAAAGTTTACATACACCTTGCAGAATTTGCAAAATGTTATTTATTTAACCAAAATAAGAGGGATCATTTAAAATGCATGTTATTTTTTTATTTAGTACTGACTTGAATAAGGTATTTCACATAATAGAGGTTTACATATAGTCCACAAGAGAAAATAATAGTTGAATTTATAAAAATGACCTTATTCAAAAGTTTACATACACTTGATTCTTAATACTGTGTTGTTACCTGAATGATCCCCCTTTTTTTGTTTAGTGATAGTTGTTCATGAGTCCCTTGTTTGTCCTGAACAGTTAAACTTCCTGTTGTCCTTCAGAAAATTCCTTCAGGTCCCACAAATTCTTTGGTTTTGCAGCATTTTTGTGTATATGAACCCTTTCCAACAATGACTGCATGATTTTGAGATCCATCTTTTCACATTGAGGACAACTGAGGGAATCATATTCAACTATTACAGAAAATTCAAACACTCACTAATGCTTCAGAAGGACGATCACATGAATTAAACTTTTGAACAGAATGATTTTGAATTTCTTATTTTGCCTAAATATCATTTTCTTTTTCATTTAGTACAGCCCTTCAGAAGCGACTTATATGTTTTCCAGAAGTCAAAAGCAGTTAAATTTATCCTGATCTTCAAATTCAAAAAGTTTTCACCCCCTGTATCATGCATGCATTTTGTAAGATCCCTCTTATTTTGGTAAAATAATACATGTTTTGCAGATTCTGACTAAACTTTTGACTTCAACTGTATATGGTTATCTGTATTGGTCAAAAACAGGCCATGCTGGGGCATCCCTAAATTTAATGTGTTTTCTGTGTGACTAGTGTTTTCATAGACACACACACACTCACATTTCAATCCCATGTCCTGTGGACGGGTCAGACAGGTACACATGTATTCTGTGGTTTATTTCACAGGGACGGCTCCGGTCTGGAGGATGTGGTGGAAAAGCAGGCAGACCTGATTGATTATCTCAAACAGCACAACAGCGTTCTGAGCAGGAGGATCCTCGCGCTGACCGCCCAGCAGATCAGAGCCTGACACAGGCAGACAGAGAGAGTGACTCAGGTCTGTTTGTGCGTATGATGAGGTCTGAAGCCTTGCGTGCGAGTGTGTGTGAGGCTGTCTATCTTGACTGGCATCGGCAGCCATGGCTCAATGATCAGAAGGCTTTTGGTGGGAAACGAACCCTGGTAACCTCTCTAACGACGCTCTCGTGTTTCCATGACAACAAGTCTGAGTAGACAATGCCTGCAATTAGGAAGTCAAAAACCTCTTCTGCAGAAATGTTCAGTAAAGATGCTCATTATGAGTTGGGGATGGTGAGATTTAGAGTCAAACTAAAAGCTTTATCATGTAACTTGTTTTCCTTGTTCATGTCTGTGAGAGCATGAATAAGTGGGTACAGTGATTAGTTAGTCACGTATTTAATATTCTTTATTGGTATTTTGGCTTTGCTTCTTTTGTGTTTAGGAAAGAATGTTTCTTGTGGTATGAATGTGTTGGAGCCGTTCTCAAAACATGACCTTTTTAGTCCTGATGCTACAGATGTTGTGAACTACTGTCGTTTTATGTAAAATAATGTGAATAAAATGGTTGAAACTTCATTTTGGAATAAAATTTCCACAGATTTTATTATGTTGGTTGAGTTTTTAATGCTCTCATGGTTCGATGATTAAAAGAAAAAGTTTCATGATGAAGAAAGAGTTAAAATAGTACTAGATTGAAATTTTGTTTAAAACACACCAGGTTCTTGAAAATATACGTTTTGTATGTTGGTAACATATGGTTTTGTATACCATTGTATACCATGTTCAACAAAAGTTTGAATGATGTGTTTGGTGTAACCAAGTAAACAGTAATTAAAATGTAAATTAAATGAAAAGTAATTAAAGTCGAGAGAATTTCTTTACAAATATTAGTAAAAAATATAAACATTTTAATTATAAATTATTATGAAGGGTTTTTCTTTTTACAGTTTGTTTGTTTACTTTTTACAGTTTGAAGGGTTGTCATTTTACAGTTAAAAAAGAAGTCCTCTCTGTGATATCAAATAATTTTTCCATAAAATTTTGGATAAATATCGAAGCCCGGTTCCAGGTTATTGCTACTTTTTTTTTACTTTTTGTTTACAGAATTGCATGATATATGTACTTTTTTTTTTCTCACAATTTGGGCTTTTTATCGCAGAATTGTTAGATATAAACCCGCAATTGCGAGTTATAAAGTCAGAATTACGAGATATAAGCGTGCGATTCTGACATTTTTCTCAGAATTGCGTGATATAAACTTGCAATTGCAAGTTATGAATTCAGAATTGCAAAATAAAAATTCACAAATCTGACTTCTTTTTGCAAATACGAGTTTGTATCGCAATTCTGACTTTCTCTCACAATTGTGAGTTTATATCTTGCAATTCGAACTTTTTTTCTCACAATTCTTTTTCTCAGAATTGCGTGATTTAAAGAGATTTTGCAAATCTGACTTTTTTTGCCAGTAAGAGTTTGTATCTTGCAATTCTGACTTTTTTCTCAGAATTGTGATATAAACTTGCAATTGCAAGTTATAAAGCCAGAATTGAGAGAAAAACACGCAAATCTGACTTTTCTTGCAAATACAAGTTTGTATCTTGTAATTCTGACTTTCTCTCACAATTGCAAGTGTATATCTTGCAATGGTCCCACTTTACATTAGGTGGCCTTAACAACTATGTGCTTACATTTAATTTAATAATTTGGTACAGTGTACTTATTGTGTACATACATGTTTTTACATTATATTTATATATTTTTAAAAACCTATATGTAATTACATTTGTAATTAATTTCTGTAATTACCACTGTTGAACCAACCCTTACACCCTAACCCACCCTGAAACCTACTCATACCACCAAACCTGCCCCTAACCTTACCCATATCCCACCTTAATAGAAGCAAAAGTGTTTTGCAATGCAATATGACCACATTAAATACATTGTACTTTAAGTACATAATAATTAAGGCCACCTAATATAAAGTGTGACCCTTGCAATTCTGACTTTATCGTAATTGCAAGTTTATATCTCACTATTTTGACATTTTTCTTGCAATTCTGAATTTTTATGCAAAAACTACTTTGTATCTCATTATAAATCTGACTTTCTCTCGCAATTGCGAGTTTATTTCTTGCAATTCAGAATTATGAGATATATATAACTTGCAATTGCAAGTTATAAAGTCAGAATTGTGTGAGAACTTGCAAAGCTGACTTTTCTCGTAAATATGAGTTTATAGGTTAATATTTTTTGTTTATATTTCACAGTTCTGACTTTTTTCTTAGAATTGTGATATAAACTTACAATTGCAAGTTATAAACCCTGAGTTGTGAGATAAAAACGCAATTCTGTCTTTTTTTTCCTCAGATTTACATGATATAAGTCAAAATCACGAGAAAAAAGTCAGAATCGCAAGTTTATATCTTGCAATTGTGACTTTTTCTCCAAATTATGAAATAAACTTGCAATTGCAAGTTATAAAGCCAGAATTGTGAGATAAAAACTTGCAAATCTGACTTTTCTTGCAAATACAAGTTTGTATCTTGCAATTCTGACTTTCTCTCACAATTGGGACTGTATATCTTGCAATTCTGACTTTTTTCTTGCAATTCAGACTTTTTTCTCAGAATTTTTTTTATGCAAAAGCTAATTTGTATCTCTTTGTAAGTCTGACTTTCTCTCGCAATTGCGAGTTTATATCTTGCAATTCAGATTTGTGAGATATAAACTCGCAATTGCAAGTTTTGAAGTCCAATTTTAAAGGGGAAAAAAGTGTTTTCAGAATTGCGAGTTTGTATCTCACAGTTCTGCCTTAATAATTAGCACCTCCCAGTTCTGAGAAAAAAAGTCAGAATTGTGAGATGTAAACTCGCAACTGCAAGAAAAAAAAAGTCAGAATTGCGAGATAAAAAGCAGCAATTACCTTTTAATTTTTTTATTCAGTGGCAGAAACGAGCTTCCATAGATATAACTATTTAACATAGTTATTGAATCTATAAATCGGTTTTTAAAAATAGAATTCAACAAAAAAGTAAAATATATATGCAAAAAAGAGCAATCTGGTATCAAGAATGTTGACCTTTCTGATTGTCAAACCGGGCAGTCTATTGATCCCGGTATAATTCTTTTCATTCAGTCCCCTCTTTTCATACAATAAGAGCTTGCAAATTTGAAAGACTTCTATGCCAAGCAGTAAGGATTGAGACACATGAAGCCCAGGTTGAAAAGACAATACACTTTTTATTTAATCAGGATAATAATAAAACATTTGAAGTGCATAACTTACATATAAACACATTTCATTCAGTTCTTACTATTTACAACGATTCTGGCAAACCCATCCTGATTGAGCGATGAGTTTTCAGGTTTTTGGTTGCAGTGGATGTCCCCATGGCTAACATTCATATAACAATACACTCCTTTAACAGAAGTGACTAGCATGGCTTGGTTACAGTATATGGGCGAATGAACAGTCCTCAGTGAGTCCGATACGAAACTCCTTTCTCATTTCCCATCCATCGCTGCTCTTTGGTATTCTTAAGGCATCATAAGGATAGTTGCGCCGTTGTGAAACCTGATAAAGAAGAAAACAGAAACACTTTCAATACACAATCATTCAAGCCAACGGAATAGATATTTATTGTTCTTGATGTGAACTTTGTGCATCTTTTCTTTTAGACATTGTTCCTATATATATGTGTGTGCTCGTCTGTTTGTGTGTTTTGTTAACTCCAGACTAGCTCTGCCTCATTGTGTGGGGGTCATAGAGTAAAGGTTAAAGGTGACAACCTCTCCAGAGTGTCTGAAAACAGTAGGCGGCTCCGCTAGGCTGTCACAGTGAATGTGTGTCCCCAGAGATACAGTGTCACACACACATTTCACCATGAACAACCACCCAAATTTGAACAGTTGAGTATTTTGAGAATTGAGAATTTTTATGCCAAGCTATACTTGGCATCTACTTTATGACTTATCCATTCGAATAACAAAAAAGGCACTAAAGCAGCCAAGACACACAAACTACATTCACCTCTATTTCACCTTATGACCCCCTTGTGTGGCATTAGTGCATTTTTATTCTCATCGTTTAGTGTTTTTTCTTCAGTTTGTTTTATGTTATTGTATTTTGTTTTACAGGAGCAATACAGAATAGCTCATTTGCAATGCTTGTCCTGGTTATTTATTAATTAATTAATGATCATACCATTTATTTGGTTAAGGCTAGTTTTTATATTGATCTGTTGCCTTTTAAATTCTATTGGTGAACCATTCCATAACTACTCCCTTTACTGAAATGGCCACCAGGTGTTTCTGAGGACTGGCATTACTAGGCGTCCCACCCAAGTTTTACAGTGTGTGTGGCAGATAGTTAAAATGGGTTGTATTTACGGGGGTAGGGCTTTTCTCGTCCGTCTGTGTGTCTCTGCTAGGTCTATGTAGGTTTCCACTCTTTTGTGTGTGTGTGTGTGTGGGTGGGTGTGGAGTGTTTGTGTTTACTCCCGGTCCGAGAGAAAGTCGCACGGCTATAAAGATCCAATAATTTCCCAGCTCATTTAGTACAGGGTATTTACCCCCCTCTGTTTGTTTCCGCTGTGGCTTAAGGCCACTGAAGATCCAACAGGCGGTTTGTTAATTAATCTGGGCGTCTATTCTCCAAAGATCACAATAGAGTGGTGCCCAACTTACAGAGAACATTCTTAGAATGTTCTGACACAGTTCTCTAAAAGTTCTTTCAAAGTTAACAAACATTCTTCCAGTATAGACAATTCAAACTAAGTTTCAGAGACCACTTGTGACCCTGGACCACAAAACCAGTCTTAAGTAGCACGGGTATATTTTGTAGCAATAGCCAAAAATACATCGTATGGGTCAAAATTACAGATTTTTCTTTTATGCCAAAAATCATAAGGATATTAAGTAAAGATCATGTTCCATAAAGATATTTTGTAAATTTCCTACCGTTTCTTGCACCCTCAGTTTCTAGATTTTCAAATAGCTCTATCTCATCCAAAACGTGTCCTATCCTAACAAAAAAAAAAATGTACTCTTATGACTGTTGTTGTGGAGGGTCACATTTAAAAGTAACATTCCTATAGTGTTTGGAAAATGATTAAATGGAATGTTCGTATAACCAAGAAAAACATTTTTAAACATTAAAAAACTTGTTTTAAATGTTACCAAAACATTCTTAGAACATATTATTTTTCTTAGCTGGGTAAATGTATTCTTATATTAAGTGCACGCACTTGTTAGGTAAGATTTGGTGTGTGTTGTCAAGGAGTCGCAAAAGTAATTTGAGGTATTTTGCGATTATTTGTCTGCAAATACTTGCATGGAATGTCAGAATTTGGATTTCCTAATGATGCTCCTCTTTGATAGCTCTTTTTCAATATTTGCTCATTCCTCAGAGTAATAAAAGGGAATAAATAGCCTGTGAAGTGAAGTCTTACCTCAAGGGAATGGCACTCTGGAGTGAAGAGGTAGACAACGTTTCTTTGGACAGTTGTGTCTACGATATTTCCGCCTTAGGTTAAGAAAATCTGGAAAGGGAGGGAAAAAAACATTTGTTAGGGATGAACCTTATATTTAATACCAAGTCAAGTCACATTTACATTGCGCTTTATACAATAAAGATTGTTTTAAAGCAGCTTTACAGTATTAAACAAGAAAAAACAGTATTAACGTTTTTCAATTATGAAACAAAGCTGTAAAGCAGCTCGAAAAAAACTACCATGCAGTTCAATTTAGCTCAACAACAGTGTGAATGTTGTAAAATTGTTGGTTGGGGAACTTGGGGAGATATGCATCCCTTGCCCCCTGAACCCCTCCCCTGATTGGGGTGTTACCTGAAATAAAATCAAAATGAATGGTCTCCCCAGTTGGTAACAAACAATCTGGAGGGCAATATAACAATCAGAGGTTCTTGTGATAACGCTCATGTCACTTCCCTCCATAAGCAGCTATTAGATCCTCTCCCAGAGGCGCAAGGACAATGGCACGGTGCGCACGGGAGGAGAACCGGGTGCTTTTATATCTGCCTTTGACTAAAGCTATGCGAACTCCATGTACCTCCCTCTCTTTCTCTCTTTCACCGCAGTAACCCTATGCTAATGCATTATACCATTGTGCTCAACATCATGACTAACAATGAACGCCGGTGCTTGATCGCCCACGGGCACCAGATTAATTGCGCATAGCCGCCACAGCAGCGGGAGATGAGAGTGTATACACGTAGGCTAAATTACATTTAGATACAGTATACGAATATACCTGTGTGTTCGGATAATACGAAAATTGCGTAACATGACTTGGTTTTGTCTGTAATTGTGGTTTATTTGCAGCTTTGCGATAACATACGTTTAAAATGCATTGTTATATTTAGTATAAAAGTGCGGAAAATAACATTTATACCTAAGTCAAGGGTCAAGTGAAGTCTTTGTGAAACCCGAGCTCGTCTCTGGAGTATGTTAAGATGCTGAGCTTTTCAGAAGCGTCAAGCGCCACTTAAAATCCACTCAAAGCACTGACCCTAAATCAGCCATGACTGAGCACAGACCACTAACCAGAACAGGACAGACCTAAATATGCCAGCTAGTTCCTAATTTACTAATGAGGTGACTTTTATCCAAAGTGACTCCAAGCAGAACAACCCTTACGAAAACGCACCATGGTTTTACTACAGTAAAAGTGTAGTAACCGAGTTTTTTTTTTTTTTTTTGGCGTATTGACAAGCATGGTTAATGTGTGGTAACTATGTTTTATCTAGTAACCATAGTTTTTGTTTTTATTTGTTGTAAAACCATGGTTAATTTTCTTGCCTAGTTGAATGGCTAAACCGTTCTGAATGGCTAAATATAAGCCTATATACCTCAAAAAGAATATGCATAATATAATATATTTGCGTTTAGATTAAAACATAGGCCTAATTTATTGCGAAAACAACTTTTCTAACAACTGCTAACTGCTCCCTGTGAACAACCAGTCTGTAACGATAGGCCTATTTGTTTTACAAACCTTCAGTACACAAAACTTAATTTCGAGACGATAACTTGCAGTTTAGTAAGTAAATCAGATGTTGATTCAGTTACCGCTCTAAGCATTCAGCGAGTTCAGAGTGATTCAAACCTGTTCACAAGAGTCATTTGCTCTGAATCGTTTGCACTCTATTTTTGTTTTCGCTTGCAGCAGGCAATTTAGTGTTCGTTCTATTAGCCTATGTCAATAAACACTTTAAAAATAAATAAATAAATAAATAACATTCTCTTCAGACCGCAAGCTCACAACTCAGGTAAATTGTGCTTTTTTTTTTGCTGTGGCGCTGTAGATTAAGCAGTTCACACTCAAATGCATCAATTATCGCTTTAAAATAATCCGTGTTATTCACTACTAAATATGATTCTTTGGAATTATAGACATCTATATAAACTTAATTTGTTATTTTTAGGGGGACAAAATAGGATACATTTAAACAGACAACCTGCAGGTCAAGTAGTCAACAAAAGCACTTACAAGAAGTAAAATGAATAGATATACGTTATGCCTATTTTTTAACGAACCCTCAGTACACAAAACTTCATTTCGAGAGGATAACTTGAAGTTTAGTAAGTAAATAAGTTGTTGATTCAGTTTAGGCCTACCGATCTGAGCATTCAGTGAGTTAATTGAGGGAGCCATTCGTCAGACTGATTCAAACCATTAAAAGAACCTGTTCATAAGAGTCATTTGATCGTGAATAGTTTGCACTCTATTTTTTATTCTTGCTCTTCTTAGCTTTCTTTTTATTAGCCTACTTCATTAAACACTTTTTTATAACAATAACTTCAGACCGAAAGCTCAAAACCCAGGTAAATTTTTAATTATTTTGCTGTAGCGCAGTAGATTCGCTTCGGTGCTTCAGTTGTCGCTTTAAAATAATCAGCTTCATTCACTTAATATGATTCTTTGGAATTCTAGGCATCTACTTTGAGTACCCAGAAAAGTAATTATAAAAAGAGGAATTATAATAATTAATATTATTATCTAAATACAGTTGACTTTATATTTTTGGCCAATAATAATAATAATAATAATAATAATAATAATAATAATAATAATAATAAATAGGACAAATAAGTTAGAACCGACAAAATGCAGGTCAGGTAGTCAACAAAATCACTTAAAAGAAAAAAAAAATCCTTTCACTTGTTAGCCTACTTGTTTTCCTCAATTTAGGGTTTGTTGCAACTGTTTTAGTCCAGTGCTACACCACGCAACAGACTTGACTTTGTTTGCATCAGCATTTTGTCTATAGATTTAATCTAGCTGAATTCATATTCTGTTCAGTCGAAGAAAGGTCTTGCGGTTATGTACCTTGTTTATCGGCGCTGGCGACGAACATGACTGTCAGCAGCAGCAGGAGGAGATACAGCGGGTGGAAGAATCTCATGGTGATGCTGTGTGAGGTTTGGTCCACTGCGCAGACCCCGAGTGTCGTCTCTTCAGATGTCTCCGGTACCTCCGAAAGCAAACTCTGAATATTCAGGTAACGAACAAATCGTTTTATGTGTCTGTCGGTCTCAGTAATTTTTCTGTGAGTTCGTATAAGATGCCGTTGTAGAGGATGTTCAGCTCAAGTCAGTTCTCGGGCTTCCAACTTTTCCAAAGTTTCAGATGGCGATATTCACTCTCTCTTCTCTCTCCTCGGTGGGATGGATAGATAGACAGATGACCTGATGAGTGTGAATGTCCAGTTGAGACAATGTAGCTTCACCCCCTCTTTATACAGACAAGAGAAAGGGGGAGGAGAGGGCACAACAGAAGGAGGGGAATGGAAGACCAAAAACTGGGTGGGGGCATGGGACATCTCTGTCTTTTTCACCACATACACACACACACACACACACACACACACACACACACACACACACACACACACACACACACACACACACACACACACACTTTGTATTGCACGTATTGACCCCACATGTATTAGGTAACAGAGATGGCAGAAGGGAGACCCCTACACAAGAAGTTTTTGGAGATTGTACTTTATGTGTGCCGAATTTGTTGTGTTATGGGGTCCAAAAGTCAGATACTATAGTAAAAATGCTTATATTTTGCATAATTTTCTCAATAAACTATTAATAATCATATCATCTGCAAAACAGTTTAGGTGAATTTCAAAACATCTTATATTTTGTCAAAAAAGTATTTTGCCAAGACAACCTTAAGACCTTTGTTTAAACAATCTTATATTTAATTATAGATAGATAGATAGATAGATAGATAGATAGATAGACAGACAGACAGACAGACAGACAGACAGACAGACAGATAAAAGTGAATTAATGAATGAATGTTGAGGGGAAAAGTTTTTATTAATTTGTCTTTCAGTCAATTTTGCTTACATTTGATTAGTTAAACAAATAAATAAATAAATAGATAAATAAATAAATAAATAATTGCTTACATTTGATTAGTTAAATGAATGTTGAGGGGAAAAGTTTGTATTAAAATGTCTTTCGGTAAAATTTGCTTACATTTGATAAGTGAAACAAACAAATAAATAAATAAATAGATAAATAAATATTTGCTTACATTTGATTAGTTAAATGAATATAGAGGGCAAAAGTTTTTATTAATTTGTCTTTCAGTCAAATTTGCTTACATTTGAATAAAAAATAAATAAATAAACATGTTGATGGAAAAGGTTTTATTAATTTGCCTTTCAGTCAAATTTGCTTACATATGATTATTTCGGTAAATAAATAAATGTTGCTAAAAAAAAGTTTTTATTATTTGCCTTTTAGTCAAATTTGTGACAATTTAATGAATGAATGTTGAGGGGAAAAAGTTTTTTGATGTAATTTATTTGCCTGTCGGTCAAATCATTCAAAGCTAACATTTGAATTAATAAATATTTGCTTACATTTGATTAGTTCAATCAATCAATAAATAAACAAGTAAATGAATCAATGTTGAGGGGGAAATTATTAATTTGTCTTTTAGCCAAATTTGCTTACATCTGATTAGTTAAATAAATAAATAAATAAATAAATAAATAAGTGAATTAATGAAAGGAAAAGTTTTTATCAAGTTGCCTTTCATTCAAATTAGCTTACATATAAATAAATAAATAAATAAATAAATAAATGTTGCTTACATTTGAATAAATAAACATAAGCTTTTTGATTAGTTAAATAATAAATAAGTGAATGAATGTCAGTCAAATTTGCTTACATATAAATAAATAAATAAATAAATGTTGAAGGGAAACGTTTTTATTAATGTGCCTTTCAGTCAAATTTGCTTACATTTAAATAAATAACTAAACATGAACTTTTTGATTAGTTAAATAATAAATAAATAAATAAATAAATAAATACATAAATAAGTGAATAAATGAATGTTGAGGGGGAACGTTTTTATTAATTTTCCTATCAGTAAAATGTGCTTACATTTGATTAAATAAATAAATAAAGGGATTGTCTAGGGAAAAGTTTTTTTATTATCATTAGTATTTTACACTTAAATGTTGAGGAGAAAAGTTTTTATTATTTTGCCTGTCAGTAAAATGTGCTTACATTTGATTAAATAAATAAATAAATAAAGTTATTGTCTAGGGATAAATTTTTTAATATTATTATTATTATTATTTTACACTTAAATGTTGAGGGGAAAAGTTTTTATTAATTTACCCTTCAGTCAAATTTGCTTACGTTTGATTAGTTTAATTAGTTGAATTGAATTAGTTGAATTGAATATTAATATTTATTAAATAAATATTAATGTTAATATATTTAATATTTATTTTAATAATAAATATTTTATTTACATTTGTAAGTATTTAAACAAAAAAAGTCAGTTTGATTACATTTTCCAAAAATAATACATTTCAGAAAAGTTTGTTTTTGCATCACATTTACAAATAATGCCAACAAAAACATACCAACAAGTGTACAGCAGAATATATTGAATATTTTCAAGTTTAACTGCAAAGTGAAATCCACTATTTTCATTAGATCATTCATCTCAGACTTTTGGACCCCACTATGTGTATTTGTGTTTATATCTGTGTGGATAAATATAGATTATTAAGAGACAGTGTCTCATATGTATGCAGCTGAGTGTGTCTGTTTTTGGTTAGAGATTAGCACTGGTCAAAGAAGTGTGTGAATTATTGGCTGGCCTGGTCAGTTAAGTGTGTGTGTGTGTGTGTGTGTGTGTGTGTGTGTGTGTGTGTGTGTGTGTGAACGAGCTGTGAAGTGCTGATTATAGTGTAGCTGTTGGATCTATGAGCTCTCTCTTTACTAATGAGCTACTATTGTACTCCACTACCTAGAACAAAACCTCACACCAGGAGAGCCAGCCTGACACACATTTACACACCGGCCAAAGTCTGTTAGAGCTAACGTCCACCTTTTTCATCAAACGTATGGATTTACACGCTCTAATACTCAACTTGACTTTTAGAGGCATGAAATGCTAGTAAATCACCCTGGTAGAAAGAGACAAATCATAATGGCAGAGCATTAGAATTATAATTCATCACGCAAAGATAAATATAGTTTACATTAGGGTTAAGCTAGGATTTAAACTGAGCCAGTGTTAATTCAGGAACACCCCTATGTATCATTTGCATGTAAACATCGGGTTGAATGATGTCTACGCAGGCTCCCTTAAATTCAAGTCCAAGTGCTGTGAATCTAAAGCACTGGAGACAAAGTTGCAAAGACTGTTTATCCCAAAACACACTAAATAGTGGAAGAGTCACTTTCTGATGGACAGAAAGTGGGAGTTTGAGCTCAGAATGGCTTTTCTTTGTGTGCATGCTATTGTTTAGTAATGATACTAAACTGGACAGATACTCTAGTGTGTTATGGGTCCAATATGGTAATGTTATTAGATTTACAGATACCCCATGTTGTGTGCATGTGCGTTTTAATGAGCTGGAGTTGCGAACGGCTTCACTGTGCAAGACAATGCGTAAAACTAGTATAATATGCAAATAATGTAACAGCTCCATCAAGCAAACAAATGACAGTAAATATCAGATCATTTGTAGGCGTATTTATGTGAATGAAGCAGGGTTATTATCGTTAACTAAAAGCAAAAATAAAACGTGTAAAATATTTTTGTTAATTGAAATAAAGCTGAGATGAAATATAAGTATCAGATAAAAAATGTTGGCTTAGCAATTAACTAAAAATAAGTTACATTTTAAGCACTTAAATTACTGTAAATAAACAGAAAAAGGGAAATACAAATACAAAAATGCACAGCAAAAATATATTTTTTTATATATATAAAAATAAAAGCTACAATTTTAATGTCATAAAATTCTAATTAAATGTCTTTTTTATTTAAATGTAAAAATAAATCTGCGTTGTTTCTCCTGTTGATCTTTAGTCAAAAAATCTGCAAAATTCAAACATTTAATTAAAAATAAAAATAAGTGAGGGGAATATAATATTATGAAATAAATGGTTTTCTCTAATTCACCTTGGCCATTATTGTTGGCACCCTTGTATTCAAAACTTTCTGCAACTTCCATTTGCATGAAAAACAGCTCTGATTTCCCCCCCCTTCATGCCTGATGAGGTTTGAGAATATATGGCAAGTGATTTTAGACTATTCCTCCATACAGAATTTCTCCAAATCCTTCAAATGTTGGTGCTCACTCTTCTTCAGTTTATCCCACTCATTTTCCATAGGATTCAGGTCAGGGAATTGGGATGGTTATGGCAGAATCTTGATTTTGTGTACAGTGACCAGTTTTTGTGTTGATTTTGATGTTTGTTTTGAATCAATGTGGTGATGGAAGATCTAACCATGACCCATTATAATATTTCTAAATTCTCATTTCATATGGCAATAAAAGCCAGTCCTGGCTGAAGTTCCAGTATGGTAAATTAATATGGTGGAGTTTGTTTTTGCATGAGAGCAGATGATTTGTTTCTTGAACAGTGTCTGAAATGACTTGTTGTGATGGAGGTGCAGTTTTCCTTTATTTTTTATATTTTTTTCTGACACTAAAATTCAACTGATTTCTGCAATTTTTCATCTGAGATCTTTGAAGAGTATTTGGCCACTTAAATTGTTCTCTTTGCTGCACATTAAGACAATATTGACACACATCATGTTGCAAGCAGATTTTTAACATCTCCAGTCCATTAAAACTTAATTATTACCCTGATGTTGGAAATGAGAATATTTAATGTTTTAAGTATTTTCTTAAAGCCACTTTGTATTGTGTAAAGATCAACAATCTTTTGCTGTACATCAGAAGTATATTCTTTGGTTTTACCCATTGTGATGAATGATTAGGTTGGTTTGGGCTTTGTGTTACTAATATTTATTCATCTGTGCACCAAGACGTCATGACTGGACAACAATCATGTTAAGAAAATTAAGAAATGTTAAGAAATTGGAAATTTCAATGGAAATATATTTAGGAAATAATTTACTCATAAGAATTTCTAAGGGTGCCAATAATGGTGGCCAGGGAGTATTTGAGAAAAACATTTCTTTATAAAGTTATATTCCACCTCACTTTAAATTGTTTAACTTTAATGAAATGTTTGAATTTTGCAGAATTTTTGACTAAAAGAGCTTAAGGAGAAACAATGCAGATTTTTTTTACAGCCTTCTTTGCCCATATTTACCAAGGGTGCCAACAATTTTGTCCATGACTCTCTCTCTATATATATATAATAACTGACAGAAGCACACAGCAAAGTGACTTTTAAAATCATTTATTTCTATATTAAAATCTAAAAATGTATATATTGAAATATAAAATCTATATTAAAATCTATACATTACTAAAAATATAAAAATTAAAATCTAATAATAAAAGCTTAAAATTTAATGTCATAAAATAGAAATTAAATTTTTGTTTTATTTAAATATATTTAACTAATGACCAAAATCACAGCATAATGATTAAAAATAAATTTAAATTAAAATGGAACATTTATAAATAATAAATGTATGTAATAAAAATGTAATAAAATGTATATTATCTAGATATATCTATATCTAGATAAAAGATAATAATAGAAATCAAACTTGATGTAAATACCTTGTAATACAAAAAATGACAACATAAAATATGAATATGGCAACATGAAAATATAAAATAAAAGCTTAAAATTTTATGTCAAAAAAGTCATTAAATTTCAGCTTTATTTAATATTATACATAACTAATAAAAATGCTAAAAAGCACACAGCAAAATGACTAAAAATAAATACAAATTAAAAAAAATTGAATTATAATCTGTTATCTAGATAATAGATAATAATATAAATAAAATAATTGAAACCTAAATTGTAATACAGTATAAAAAAGCAATAAGAATGACAAAAATGAACAGCAAAATTACTCTCTATCTAGATAATAGATAATAATAGAAATGAAATTAAATTAAACCTAAATTGTAATACAGTATATCTAAACAAAAACTAAAATGTATAAAAAGGATAAAATTACACAGCAAAATTACTAAACATGAAAATAAAAAAATGTAATATAAGAACAAAAGGTTAAAATGTAATAAAATAATTTTTTTTGTTTTATTTAAATATTAACTATTAAAAATGACAAAAAGCACACAGCAAAATGACAAAAAATATATTACAATGAAAATGAAAATGTAACGTTTATAAAAAATAAAATCTTATATTCAATAAAATTTATATTTTGTTTTATATTTAATAAAATGAAAAATATAGATAAATCTATATCTATCTATCTAGACAATAGACAATAACAAAAATAAAAATTAATTAAACCTAAACTGTAATACAGTACCTACTAAAACGAAACCTAACTAAAAAATACAATTAAAAAATTAAAATATAAGAATAAAAGCTTAACATTTATTGTTAAAGTAAAAACTAAATATTTGTTTTATTTAAATATTTAAATAAAATTCTAAATATTAATGCTAACTATAGTATATGCATAATTCCAAAACAAGACTGTAATGAAGTCACATCATAAAGTGTGTAGGGGGAGGTTTACGGACAGAATGAGTTTGTGAGTGTGCCTTAGTTGACCTCTTGGAGTGTAAGTGTGTGTTTGTGTCCATAATGAAGTGCATATGTGTGCGAGCCGAGTGTGTGAGCCATATGTGTGTCCACTCATTGACCTTTCTCATGTGTGTGTCCATTTATCTCAATTCTTCTTTGATATACTGGCCTGTCACTGAGTTTTAGTGTGTGTGTGTTTTAGGTTTCTCTGATATAGTGCAGCTGTCATAGATGCTGTCTGTCCTTATTAAACATCCATTTGTGCCAACAGTGTCTGTGACTACACATCCTCAGAGCTTTTTTCATGTCAATTAGGATTAGAACCCAGCATGTAGCTAATGGACGAGATAGATGGACCAACAGCCCGACACTTCAGTCCTAAAACCAGCTTTTCACCCCCATGCCAGTGTGTGTGTGAGATGAAGCGTATATATGTAGATATACTCATTTATTGCTTTATAGCGTTTGCAAAAATGCTCCTCATCTGCATCATACATTCTGTGTGTGTATTTTAATTCTCCCTAGTGATTCACATTGTGTCCTGCACTTTATTCCCTCTGTTTGAATATGCTAATGAGGTTGTATTCTTATTCGGAGCCACCTGGTATCCATGGAGACTGATACCTATAGACTAGAGTGCATGCGTCGCATGCATGAAAACACAGATGTTAGGGTCAGTTTGCTCATTGACTCGGAATGAAATCACAGACGCAGCACAGTCTGGGTGGGTGTATGTCTGTGACTGTGTCTGTGTCGTAACGTTTGCTTTATTAGGGATTAGATGTCATTACTTGGATTAACCTGCCTGCTCAAATAATCCCTGCGCTAAGAGACATGAATTACTGACTCCACCCGCTGTAGTGACACACACAATCTTAAGGAAGATATTTGGATTCCTTAAGGGTATAAATTTGATGCATATGATGCTGATTTGTTCTGCACAATAGACAGAATAGATACAAACCATACACATCAAAGCTAAAGCAACAAGTGGCCTATCTTGAAGTACATGCTTGATCTTTATACATTCGACCCAAGACGTTACACACACACACACACACACACACACACACACAGAGGCAGACACACACTGACCTTAAAAACACCCCGTCCTAGCAGGCAGAGGTCGAGTCCATCTTTCAGGAGCAGGAGCACATGATGTGTCAATCAGATAGACAGCCTCCCACAAAAATAAAATTTATTTTGGAGAGAAAAACATTCTAAGTGTCAGACTATAAAATATTATAACAACACTGAAAATGACAAAAATGACTGCATTTTTGTCATTTTTAGTGTTGTTATAATATTTCACTTGCAAGTCTGGAAGTGCAGCAAGAACCAACAATATTAAAATCTGATTCAAATTATATTGAAAATATTTTAGTTGGTCAATTTTATTTATTTACTTTGTATGTGTTTAAAAAAAAAATCAGTCAATCAAACTGTAAAAAAAAAAAAAAAATTGGTAGCTTAAAAAATGAAAGGCACTACTAGAATTTTGGAATACACTCACACATATTGGTTTGCATCTTTGTGGGGACATGCAAGTTAAATCTGAAGTGCTAAAATTACTGAAAATAAACAGAAAACATGGCAATAAATAGAAACTAAAACTGAATAAAAACAAGTAAAAATGAATTAAACCTAAATATTATATATAACTAGTAAAAACGACAAAAGGCACACAGCAAAATGACTCAAAATAAACTAAAATTAAACTGAAAATTGAACGTTTCTAAATAAAAATATCTAGAATAAATATATAAAAAATCTATCTAGATAATACATAATAATAGAAATAAAAATAAATTAGTATATCTAAACAAAAATTTAAAATAATGACAAATGACAAAAAAACAGAGCAAAATGACGAAAATGAAAATATAAAAATAAAATTTTAAAATTTAATGTCATTCAAAAAGGAAAACAATATATATACATTATACACTACCAGTCAAAATTTGTGAACAGTACGATTTTTAATGTTTTTAAAAGTGTCTTCTGCTCACCAAGCCTGCATTTAATTGATCTAAAGTACTGGAAAAACAGTACAATTTTTAAATATTTTTACTATTTAAAATAACTGTTTTCTATTTGAATATATTTTAAAATGTAATTTATTCTTGGGATTTCAAAGCATTTTTTAGCGTCATTACTCTATTCACATGATCCTTCTGAGATTTATTATTATGGTGAAAACAGCGGAGTATAATTTCTTCTGGTTTCTTTGATGAATAGAAGGATCAGAAGAATAGCATTTAATAATATAATAATAAAATGTTTCCTGAACAGCAAATCAGCATATTAGTGTCATGTGACACTAAAGAGTGGAGTAAAGATGCTGAAAATTTAGGTTTGATTACAGGAATAAATTACATTTAAAAAAAATATTCAAATAGAAAGCAGTTATTTGAAAATAGTAAAAATATTTTACAATATTACTGCTGTATTTTGGATCAAATAAATGCAGGCTTGGTGAGCAGAAGAGACTTCTTTAAAAAACAAAAAATCTTACTGTTTTATTTAGTGTGTGTGTGTTTCAAAAAATGTAGTGAAAGGAAAACTGTCAAGCTATAAAGGTTTGGTCTGCCTACTTGAACCAAAAAAAGGCACAGAGTTGCGGCACTTGTTTCCTGAAAGTGGAAAGTCGCTAGAACTTTGGAATTGTACACACACACACTGCTTTATATTTTTTGTGGGGACATGCCATAGATGTAATAGTTTTTATACAGTACAAACTGTATTTCCTATCCCTGTATGAAACCAACCCCTCAGACAAAACTTTCTGCAATTTTAATTTTATTAAACACAAAAATCTGTATGATTTATAAGCTTGTTTTCCCATGGGGACCAAAATAAAATGTCCCCACAAGGTCATAATTTACTGATATTACTATACTTGTGTGGACATTTGGTCTTCATAATGTAGGAAATACCAGGTACACACTCACACATTTACACATATAGGCTACTACAATAATCGAGTAAGTATTTCTTTGTGGTGTGAATGTGTCTAATTCTGTTCATAAATGTATTATGTTTGTAGATTAGGCTACCTGGTGTATTTAAAAAGTAGTTAAGATTCCTTACCTGAATAGAAATGTTTTGTTCTTGCCATGTGTTTTTAAGCACTGAGTTCAAAGTGAGAGTGTGATTGTTGCTGCCAAGTGCGTTTGTATATGATTGGTTCAGTGTAACAGGAAGTGTTATCAGTGTGTAGCTTTGTTGACTGTTGCAATAGCAGATAAGAGTGGCATTCCCCATAACCTTTCTTCCTCCAAAACTAGATTACTACCCTCCCTTTACAACACACACACACACTGAGACAATACCCCCTTTCCAGTTTACAACTCCAAGTAGTTACTGCCAGGAAGCGCATACCCAAACTACTCCCCCAACACACTCCCTTCCTCCAACTTACCCCAGTAGGTTCCTCTATACATGTATACTATACAGCTATAATGCTTATATACAGGCACCTATAGAGTTCTCCATTTTAAATGCAGTGCCAATACGGAGATTTTATAAAGATGTAGACCAAAATATAGAAACATAAAAAACACCATTCTGTTCTATTGGAAAGTAGGTTGTACTTCAGATTAGTTTTTATAATTGCTCCCTGAATCTGAGGGATCTGTATTTTTCTTTATTAAGGCATATCACTGTTAAGGACAAGTAAGAAGAGAAAACATTTGAAAGAAAGACCTGGGAATTACTGTGCATGATTAGCAATTTTTTTCTTCTAATCACCATTAGAGGGCGCCCCATATTCTGTTACCATGCTTGCCACAGAAATGACAAAGGAAATCTTACTTTTATGTGGAATAATGTCAATTTTATCAGTGAAGGTTAATAAACTCTGTGGAATTCAACACAGTATAATTTAATCATGTAAGTAAACAGTTATATATTGTGAACGTTATCCTCTTTCTAACTGTTGCACTTGAAATTGACTTGCAGCATCTGAATAGCATCTGAATTCAGAGCACATCGTTGTGAAACTGGACACTATGTAACCTCACTTTCCATACATAATTAGAAACAATGTAAAAGTGTTCTCCAGTTCCAGATGAGTGGATCATAATGTCATGTAAACATTTTAAGATTAACTGCACATAGTCTGAAGGAATGTACTAAGTGCATCTAAAGGAATGTGCTGTCATTTTCAAGATCCTTCAGTGGCCATTTTACAAAGTTAGCAGTTAGTTAGCAGATGTTTTTATGCAAAGTGACTTACAGAAGACTAATTACAGGGGTAATTGTCCTGCAGCACAATGGTGTTAACTGCCTTGTTTATAGGGCACAGCAACAGAGCCAGATTATTATTTCTAGATGCTTACCATATTAATTGAACCATATTTACATTTTAGTGCAACTCTTTCATACCAAAAAAGATATGTCTACACTACATTCAAAAGTGTGGGATCAGTAAGATTTTTAATGTCTTTTATAGAAGTTTCTTATGCTAATCTTCAAGACTGCATTTATTTGATCACAAATACAATAAAACAGTAATATTGTGAAATATTATTGCAATTTAAAATAATAGTTTTGTATTTTAATATACTTTAAAATATAATTTATTCTTGTGAATTTTTAGCATCATTACTTCAGTCCTCAGTGTCACATGATTCTTTGTAAATCATTATAATATGCTGATTTAGTAGACATTTGATCAATGTTGGGAACAGTTGTGCTGCTTAATATTTTGGGACCTGTGATACTTTGATTCTTTGATTAATAAAAAGTTAAGAAAAACAGTGTTTATTCAAAATAGAAATTTTGTGTTACAATATACACTACTTTTCAAAGTTTGGGGGAGGGGGTAATTTTAACATAAATTAATACTTTTATTTAGCAAGGTTGTGTTAAATGGACAAAAAGTGATAGTAAAGACTTAAAAATATATATTTTAAATAAATGCTGTTCTTTTGAACTTTTTATTCATCAAAGAATCAAAGAAAAAAGTATCACAGGTTCCAAAAAATACTAAGCAGCACAATAGTTCTGCATATTAGAATGATATATCTATGTACTGTTTATAGTCTGCAACTTTATTATAATATATTTTAAAATACATACAGTTGCAATCGAAATTATTCAACCCCCTTTGACCTGCAAGACAATTTGCTTCAGAGAACAAAATTTTGTGAAACCAATTCAACAAAGGCATCAGTACAGTATTAGAGAAAGTTAAATAATACGCTTTGAGTAATTCTGAGAATGTAAGTTCATGAATAATGTAAAAAAAAAAAAAAAATCTAATTGGCTCTAAATGTTCATGTTTAAATTTATTCAACCCCAAAAAGTAAAATGTGGCGCATAATCTTTTCTTTAATACCACCAATAAATGCTGCTCGGAAGTGCTTAGAAGCTTCTGTCACCTCTTTACGTCAATCTTGGCCAATTCCTCGCCTGAATAAGCTTTGAGAACACTGATAATCTTTGGTTTTTAGTTTACATTCCCACTGCTTTCTTCAAATTCAAACAAATATTTTCAATGAGAATTGAATCTGGAGACTGAACAGGCCACTCAAGAACATTCTATGACTGATCTCCGAACCAAGCATAAGTAGATTTGGATGTGTACTTTGATGATTGTCGTGCAGAAAAGTCCATTGATCATCAGCTTCAGTCTTTGCACCAAAGCTCATCATAATTCTTGCCAAAATGGCAAAAAAACAACCCCATAACAGGACTATCCCACCTAGATGTTTGACGATGGAGATGGTGTTCTTCTGCTTACAAGGTTTGCCTTTGTTTGCACCAGACATACCACTGATCCATGGGTCCAAAAAGTTCCAATTTGGTCACATCACTCCATACAACATTCTTCCAGACTTCCACAGGTCTATCCAAGCTAATTTTAGTATGTTCAAGGCCTTTTTGTTTTTGTTGGTCAGGAGTGGTATTCGGAAAGATGCCTCAACTTGAAGGCCATACTCTGCATTGAACTGTTGTTCCTCCTTTCATCTGGTCATCTTGCAAGTCTTTGGCTGTACATCGCAGGTTTTTCTCTGATAAAAAATGTAATGATATTGTGCTTTTTTGTTTAACACCCTCAAAGGTTTTCTAGTACAACCCACTTTAAACTAAGGAATAAGGCTTCCAGCTGTGTCTCTAGAAATATTTAATGTCTTGGAAATCTTCTAGACTTTCTAATATGATAAAACAGTTTCTTCTCTGTAGCTTCTCTATAGCTTTTGTGAGAGGTCTGTTGACTTTACTATATTTGCTACTCAACTTCAGCACATGCATGAGCTAAATGTATGTATGTGTAACACCCCACTTTCTTAAACAGAGTTTTTAAATGTCATGATCGGGGCTGTGGGTCTTCCCTCAGCCTCCCGAGGTCGCTGTTCCTGCACTGCACTGTCTTAATTATGTCACCTGTCTTCCCCAGCTGATCACACTTATTATTTGTCCTTATAATCTCAACTCGTTCTCCACTCTGTGAGTCTGCATTGTTTCTTGATCCCCGTTTCTGTTATGTTTCTTGTTATCCTGCTCAAGTCCAGATCCTGTCGTGTTGGCTTTTTGTATTGTTTGTTTGTTTACTTATATTAAATACTTCACTTACCTGCACTTGGACCCAGACCTCATCAATCTACCGTGACATTAAAGGCTTAATTGTGCTTTAAAACTAATTTGTTCCCTACCATAAAAATAAGTGACTTAAAACAGCAGTGTTGAATAGGGGTTGAATAATTGTGACATAGTTGTATTAAAAAATCCTATAACTCAAAAACATTACATTATATATTGACATTTTCACTTTTAATATGCCAGTAAAACTGATGTAGATGCATTTTTTAGAAAGTCCTGGATCTTCAGAAAAGCTTATTTGTAAAGTACTGCAGTCTCTGTGGCAACTGCAACTGTATATAGAGAAAAAAATATTCAAAGCTCTCAGACAAAGCAACCATTTTCTATTCTTGTCATAATGTTTTAATATATATTTAAATATTCTGGACAAGATGCATATTTAAATACTTGTGGACAAATAAATAAAATACAACCACAAATTCAACAATGCATTATGTAAATATTACAATTACATCATACAAATATATTAAGTGTATTTTCAAAATATACTTTCTGCAATATATTTTCATATTTTTATTGCCAAAGGCCAACATCACCCAGAGACTTTAGAAGTCATTTGCCCACCAAAGCATAAGCTGTGTGAAAAAAAAAGCCCCTCCAGACAGGCTTTAAATCATTATATTACAAGTGATAAGCTGATTTAGGTGGGGAAAGGGGAGGTGTTTCGATTTCAATAAATTCTCTTTGCCTTTCTTCACTGGTTAATTACTTATTGGGGTCATGCATTTGAGCCAATCAGAGACAGCTGGTCTTGAGGGTCAGCTAAAAGATGAGCTCTTTTATTGAAGTGTTTGTTTTGTTGCATTATCATCTGTTCTGTCTGAATGTAGTCATCTGTGGGACACACACACACCTTTCAGGTTACATTTTGATTCAGCCATTAGTTCAGCGTTTGGGTGTGTTGATGAAAAGTGTTTACCTTGATGATCTGTATTGTGTTTGTAGACAGCAGCTAGGCCGAATAAGCACATGATAGTGAAAGCGATGATGATGAAGACCAACTCAAATCCTGAAAACAACAGATCCATAACAAACACGCAAAATTCCACCTCTACACACACATACACACAAACAGAGAAAGAGACGAAAGCAACATGATTACACAGTTTTAAACAGAAGATTTTGTATAATAACACACAAATGTGTAAGCCTGAAGCAACTCAGATACGCTGGGCCCTGAAGATATTAATGTAAGACTGACTGAACAGAGAAAATCCATTAACAAGCTGCATGTATTCTGGATCAATAAACCACATTTAGCTGGAGAGGCGAGTGTGTAGTTGTGTTGATGAATAAAGCAAAAGACTAGAAGTGCCTTAAAGATAGAGCTAAAAAATCTACCAATTAATGCAACGCTGTAAGTGATAATATACTGCCAGCTGGTCATTATCACAAATAAACCCTAATAGTGTGATTAGGAGCAGTGTAAATATTGACTGCAGATACTAGAAAATATATAGCACTGGTATTTCATCATGGTTAACAATCAAACATTTAGTGGCTATTTTAATAAAAAAAAAAATTGAGCAATTCAGATCAAGTATTTCAATTATACAAATTTTTCTCTTCTGCTCACAAAGCCTGCATTTATTTGATCCTAAGTACAGCAAAAACAGTACAATTTTGTAATATTTGTATAATTTTAAATAACTGTTTTCTATTTGAGTATATTTTAAAATGTAATTTATTCCTGTGATTTCAAAGCTGAATTTTTTCCATCATTACTCCAGTCACATGATCCTTCAGAAATCATTCTAAAATTCTGATTTGCTGCTTTAAAAAATGTATTATTATTATTATGTTCAAAACAGCTGAGTAGAATTTTTTCGGGTTTCTTTGATGAATAGAAATTACAGAAGAGCACCATTTATCTGAACATTATACGTGTCTTTATCATCACTTTTGATCAATTTAAAGCAACCTTGCTAAATAAAAGTATTAATTAAAATAAAATTTTCATTAAAAATTATACTGACTCTAAGCTTTTGATTTGCATAGTGTTTAACGTTAAATACTAATCTTTGAATTTTATATTTATCAAAGAATCCTGGGGAAAAAAGTTCAAAAAAACTGTTTTAAATATTGATAATAATAATTGTTTCAAATCAGCAAATCAGCATATTAGAATGAAACTGAAGTAATGATGTTGAAAATGTAGCTTTGATCACAGAAATTCAAATAGAAAAAAGTTATTTTAAAATATTTCACAATATTTCTGCTTTTGCTGAATTTTGAATCAAATAAATGCAGGCTTGGCGAGCAGAAGAGACTTACTGTTCAAAAACTTTTGACTGGTAGTATACGTTTATGTCGACAGCTCATAAAATTTTTATATTTTATCATGAAATTGGGTTGGAATAATAGACAATAATAATGATTGTTAATGTTTCCAAATTTGGCCCTGTTGGTGAAATTAAATATGATATGAGGATCACAAATTATGAAACATGAAACATCCACAAACAAAAATTACTGTGCCATTCAAGGTTAACCATTCATACAGTAAATAAAAAGAAAATATTAGCAATAAAAACGAATAAAAAATATAATAAGTAATAAAGTATATTATTACTATAGTAAGTAATAAAATCTATAATAGTTTCTTAATGATACCACTACTAAAACATTACTGGTGTTATCATAAAATTATTGCATATAATGCTGAATGCATTCTTTTGATGTCAGCAATTGCTTTTATAGGTCTTAACATTTTGTGTGTAAAGAGAGAGAGAGAGAGAAATGGATATAAATACCTTTTTTGCTCTCTTTCAACAGGATACAACCCATCAATAGTAGCTCATTCAATTTATACCACACACAGTTTATGCATCATGCTTGTGTGTTAGAGTCTTAGGTTTTACAAGTTTCTTCCACAGAGCAATCAAAGTCCACTTCTTCCTACTTCCTTACTGCTGCCTATAAACCACACCAATGTTTAAACCTACTTTTCATACTTAAGGTACCTACAGACATACATTTGCTGTCTTTATTGTTTACCTGAGTTCGCAGCTGGATCCAGTCGAGGTTATGAGGTTTCAAGTGCAATAAAGGCCGCAGCATGCAGGTCAGGTCATGTGCATCTTGAGCATTGAGAGGCCTGCAGGCAGACTCAGACGATGAGTGGCTCTTCAAGTCTTTGTTTGATAACTTCAATTTCTTTTCAGTAAAACAAGAAGGGAACAAACCAAGAATGCAACGTCACTTTTGAAACTAGTTAAACCTGTTCTGTTAGGCTATGACAATTATAAATAGGCTAAATGCAAATATTTGCAATACTAATGAGTATTTGAAAAATCAAATTAATGATGTTTGTTCTGAGTTTAAGATTTGGTTCATTATTTATAGAATTTAAATAATAAAAAAATTATAATAAGTAAAAAAGTGCTTTAGTGTTTATAAAATATAATTAAATAGACCTATTTAGAAAAAAGGTTGGGGTTTTAATAAAAGTTGTCTGTTTATGGAGTAGAAACATGATTTTGTTTTTAATCTGTGCTACACAACTAGAGAAAACAAAAAGTGTGCTTTTAGAGTAGTAAAACGTCAACACCCATAATGCACTGGAATCAATCAGACTATGCCTCAGTGGGGATACAAAAATGCAGAACTTCTGTAGCTTTCAAAAAAGCCCTGGAGCTGTCTGACAAATAAGAATTTTGTTGCAGGTAACACTTAAAATGTACTTTACTGAAATTGTGTCCAAAGCAGGTTAAAATATGTGAATTTTCTCTTTAAGTGTGGACTCAGTGTAGTGCTAAGTTAAACATTTTATGTATTAATTCTGTTTTTGTAATTGTGAGTCAGTGATGTAAAATTACATTAGAAGAAGACTGTATTCATCATGGCTGTCATGCTTGATTTAATTTGAGTACTTGATTCTTAAAAATCTTTGAATGCAATTTGCCTGTGTTGAATAACCAGTAAAATACCGCAAGTAGCGCATTCCATGGACGAGAATCTATGAAAGCATTATTAGACCGTTTTCCAAGGCTGCATGATATATTAAACCCATTTAAAAATCACAATAAAGCATAATGCTTTTGTGAATTCGCAAGAGCTACCATTCAATTAAATAAATATATGCAATGTATTAATATATGCACTTTAATTATTTATATGCATCCAGGTTAAGTACTTGCGTCTCAGAATGACAGTAAATGCTGCTCCACACAAACAGTTATCATTGCATATTTGCACATGGCTGAGTTTGGGTTTATTATAATGTTTATCTGGGAACGCAATGTGTGCCTTTTTTATTAGATTTGTAAGGTAAATTGTTTATAAACCTAAGCAAACACAGGAGAATACATCTGTATCTTTGAATATGCTAACTATTCATCATAGTTTCAAAATAAAAGCTCAAACCCTCACTTTTCTAAGTCCACATTTGTAAGAAATTACAGTGGCTGTAGCATTTATGTCGTAAAAAAATGGCAAAATATTAAAGATTAAGTAGAATAAATGTTGTTTAGTCAATATTAAACAAGAATTAGATTGCATTGTAAAGTGTAAAAACAATTGTCAGGTCATTGGCACCTTTATTTGTTCAATAAAACCATATGATTACTTGCTTTTGATACTTTATTTGAACTAATTATTATTGCCTCATTGCTATTATATATACCCTATGTATTTTAAAGGACTAGTTCACTTTCAGAACAAAAATTTACAGATAATGTACTCATCCAAGATGTTCATGTCTTTCTTTCTTCAGTCGTAAAGAAATTATGGTTTTTGAGGAAAACTTTTCAGGATTTCTTTCCATATAATGGACTTCTATGGTTCTAAAATGCAGTTTAAATGCAGCTTCAAAGGGCTCTCAATAAAGTGAAACGATTGGTTATTTTCTAAAAAACATTTACGATTTATATACTTTTTAATCTCTACACAGAGTACACACAGAGCTAGACAAGAATTTGAGGTTAAAAAGTTTTTTTTTTTTTTTAGAAAATAACCGATGGTTTTGCTAGATAAGACCCTTCTTTCCTCAGCTGTGATCGTTTAGAGCCATTTGAAGCTGCATTTTGGAAGTTCAAACTCGGGGGCACCATAGAGGTCCATTATATGGAGACAAACCCTGAAATGTTTTTCTCAAAAAACATAATTTCCTTACAACTGAAGAAAGAAAGACATGAACATCTTGGATGACAAGGAGGTGAGTACATTATCTGTAATTTTTTGTTCTAAAACGTAAACTACTCCTTTAACTACTTTAATTACCACAAAAAAGTAATTATAATTATCAGATCATTTAATTAATCCTCAGAATAATTGACTGATTACTCGATTACTAAAGCAATTGTTAATGACAGCCCTAGTACTTGTACAGTAAATATTTTAATTCTGTAGATACGCTAATGTAGTTTGACGATGCAGACAAGGGGAGTCAATACATGTATGGCCGAAGACACAGAAAAGCTCTGAAAACAGAAGACAAGAAAGACTGACAATGACAAAAACGAGCCTAAACCTCAGTACGAAAACCTTGTGATGCTCAAGTTGCTTCTATTTTTTGTTTAAGAGGTGAAGAAATAAATTAATGTGTAGACCGCTCTCTAAAACTGATAGTATCAGTGTACTTTAAATACAGTTTGATCAATAGAAGGCAGTTTAGCGTCTAACGCTGCCGAGCTTTTCAGTACTTATTGTAAACTATGCTAATGTTAGCTTAAAGTGCCCCTATTATGCCTTTTCAAATATGATATTTCATGTAGTGTGTCATGTAGCTGAATGTGAACATAAACTATCTGCAAAGTTGTGACGCCGACAGTGCACGATAAATGAGGTTTTTGTCCATCAAAAAAAAGAGTCGGCTCACATTCGCCTAAACGAGTCGCCAGCAATTCGAATCTTTTTCTGTTACGGCCACACGTCACGAACTACACATTTGCGTAATGTCCGCCCACGTTCTATGTCGCGAACAACTTGCCCGCCCACAAACAGGACAATTTTCACGTGGACTACATCATGTCAAGAAGACGCTGTATCCTGCGCTGTGAGAGTAAATTTGTTTTATATGCCCATCCGAAAGAGTAATCTACAAAGAATGAGTGGTTAACATTCATTTTTTCAACAACACCTCAGCAGTACAATTCCAATCTTGTGTTGTGTTCGCGTCATTTTACTGATGACTGCTTTTCCAATCTTGGGGAGTAACGTTACAACGCGGGATTCACCAAACTCTTGGTTTTAAAAAATGGATCAGGGCCCAGTTTATTTGGACCGGCTTGCTCCTCTGAACTTCTACCTGTAAGTATGATTAATAATTGATGATTGTATTTTCTAGCGATCGTTCAAAATACGTCTTTGTGTACGTTATGGTGTGTAACAACCCGCACATGTCTTGGTAAGCGGCTAACTTGCGTTTCTGTAGTTCTGTTGTTCAGCTGTGAGTGCAATGTAGTCTAAAAATTGTGATTGATGCAGCTTGACTGTCTGTCTGCCTTATTAGTTTAAGTAATGATAATGATAAACTATGGCTTAACGCAGTGTTATGCATTATACAATGTTGAAGTTCACAACGTAGAGGTGTGCCCGGTTCGCTTACAAAAGCAAATTGCAAGCACTTTTAACAGGTAACATATGACACCCACTGAGAAACGTCCTGCTCCAGTCGTGCTTACGTTTCTTGTCTATGTGCCACTTCAACCGTTTCATCGTCAGACTCCGGCTCGAATTGATAGGGTAAAATCGAGGCTATCTTTTCTATGCATTAACAGGTCTCCGCTAGCCTGGGTGTCCCCATGCTGCCTTCCGCGCAGCGCGATTTTATTCACGCTGGAAGGTAGCATGGAAACCATGGACCAAATTTTCACCTCAGATAGGGAACCAATCACAGAACGGGGAGGGAGCAGCAAGACGATGACGCCTTCTATGCGTCGCGACTCACCGAAGCAGTTTAATTTATAACTATGGATCCAGCATGGCAGCAAGTTATCATTCGATGCAGCCGTTCACATGTCGCGCCTAAAAACGCGTGGAAAATGCTAGGCGCGTCGCTTTCTCCTTTCCAAACCGATCTGTAGCTTGTGCATGGAAAACGCGAGCATGTCGCAACCACGTTGCTTCCATTATGCGCGCGCATACCGCGCGTCTACATTTGAAATAACGAACTTTAGCACGCAAAAGACGCAACATGTGAACGGCCCCTTAGATAGTGTTCTAAGTAGTTTAGAACGCAAGTTTATTTTGAAAAAAGAGCAACTTTTGGCGTTAAACCATCGCTCTGTATACGTCATCCGGTATGATTGAAACGATTGGCTATGAGCTACGCACAGGTGCATTTGATAGACATTCGTAGCGCCCAATAAACGGCTCTGGGCATTCGTAAACCACGCCTCAAATACGAGAAAATGAACATGTGGTTCCAAGACCACGAATCATGACGAAGTCATAACGTGGTCTGGCGTTAGCCAGGCTAGGTCTCCGCAGCTGTCATTCAGTTATGGCAATGGGCGTTTCGTTTTTGCGCTGTAGCGGTAGACCAATCTAAAAGGACTGCGCCATCTGACCAATCACAGCAGTGTGGGCTCACGGAAAGGAGGGGTTTAGAGAGACTGATTTTTCGAACTGCTTCACACGAGTCCTTTACGAATCATTTAGAAACGGGGTAAAATTAAATCTAATTTTGGAGAAAACTAAAGTGTTTTTTGAACTTGTATACATGTAAACCTGTTTTGAGACTAATACAACAATATTATCTACCTTTAAAATGGCATAATAGGGGCACTTTAAGAACTCCATTTTGATCTGTTGATCAAAAAAGAAAACCCTTTAAGCTTTTAAGCTTCAAAAGTAAGCAAATGCACAATAAAAATGTCTATGTGGCGTGTCCACCATACTTCAAGTCCTTTTAGACATATAATAACTTTTTTGTGACTAACAGAGAACAGATAATTACTTACTGAGAGTCTTCTCTTCCAATGAGCTGGCAGCCATTGCCAAATAATTTGAGAGTTATGAAAAATAAGTCAGCCTAATTCATTACCCTGTTGAAAAAAACAGCATATTCGGGTTAGGTAGGTTTTGATGCTGGTTTTAGCTGGTTTATGCTGGTCCTTTGCTGGTTAATTCTGGTTCATCATGACCAGCTGAGGACCAGCTTAAACCAGCATACCAGCATCAAAACCTACCTAACCAGCATATGCTGTTTTTTTCAACCAGGTATAGAAAAGCTCAAAATAATGATTCATTGATTAGTTGGTCATTGCCATTTCTCGCTAAGGTTTATGTTCTTTTAATATGCACTTATATTTTGCTCTATTTCTCACAAAAAGCAATTTTATGACTAGGTTGGAATATAGTGAAGAAGCTGTATTGACCGTGTTTGGACCCAAGTCCTCAATACAGAATTTGCACAGATTTCATTTTTGGTAACAGTGTTGTTTATGCATGTTGTTCATACCTGTAGTGTGCATGCATCTTTCTTGTATTAGGCCACACAGGGTAAAAAGACAGAACACTATCAGAGAGAAGAGAATAGTGTACAACTCCATCTCAGTGAAGGGAGAGGCCATCTGCTTCGGGTGAAGGAACAAAGACAAACACAACTGACACTTCATCATCATCTAAGCTCATCAAACTGCAAAGATCTAAATAGCAACACTGTCATGACAAAACACTTCAGCCCCTGTATAAATGTTTGGATCATGACAACACAAGACCAGGGACGTAAACACTGTGTCCTTTTATCTTACACATTTAACCATATGGTTATTCAGGTAGAGTAAGGACAGTCAAATCTAGCCTAGACTATGAAGTACTCACCTGTCCGCAGGTTGAAGTCCTTCAGGAATGACGTAGAAGACTCCCTTGTGGTTGTTCTTGTTTGAGGTTTAGTTTGTAGTTATAAGTAAAGACTCACTTGTTACAATACAAAGCAGTTAGTGCAAGAATAAAACTAAATCTGCTAAGCAACGAGTTCTAAAATCAAACTCTAAACAGCAACATTGGAGATGCTGTTAACCGCCCCTTGATAGGTGTCAGGTGTCAGGTGTCCTTCACGTTTAATGCAGACAGCATCTGAATTTATTTGGGTAATCCTATTTACATATCAATGTCTGTAACTCCTGCCTAATAAGACGATGTCCTTCTTCTGTCGCCTACATTGCTGTCTTTATCGTTATCTAGCACTCTTTTCTTCATAGTCTTTGTTTGCCTCACTTCCGCTTGATGTTGCAACATGCTCTCTTCGCAACTGTTGCTTATTCATCCTGACAAAGCAAGTACAATTGCAAGCATTTTTATATCAATGCATATAAGACATTACCATAAAAACAAGTTAATAGCATAACACTGAAATAGCAATATCCATATCCAAAACAACACACACATATTTAGTTAGAAAACGAATTACTCACATGTACTATGGGTATTCACTTTAAAGTCTTTGGCACCGTACATTATTTTTTTTATTATGTTCGTGCACCTGTTTGTATACAGGTGATACTGTAATATGATGAGGGGGTAACCACAATGAGTGGCTCATATTGCATGGTGAGATTAATGACGGTTGTACCCTGGATACCAGACACAAATTCAAGTGGTTAAACTCAGTCATGATCATGCAAATCCCATCCTGGCTCTCCTTGAAATAGTCAATAAACTGTCCTGCTGTGCATATGTGTGTTGTATGTCCAGATTGTCTCAGCATGTGTAATTATTTCTTCCCAGACTGGACAGAAAATCAAATTGGTCTATTAAGAATTTCTCACCAGTTTAGTACCAATGGGATCAAGAATAAATGAAAAACACACAATTTATAAAATGTGAATTGTCCCTGAACAAGTAAATAAATATAGTATACCGTAATATAGTGCAGCATATACTATAAAAACTCTCAAACCACCTGCAGTATTTTGGTTAAATAAATAAATTAATGCTTTACACTTTTACTTAAATAACTAATATTTACTATTAGGATTTATTCTCATATTTTCTTTCATTTGTTTGACATCATACCTGCTTGTGAAAAAAAATGTTCAGGAAAGATTTGAAAGTATGTCACTCCAGTAAAGATGATGTTGCATTAATAAAATTTCACATCATTGAATTAAATTTTGCATGAATTTAAAAGGAACATACACCGCCACAATGTGAATGTGAGAACTTTGGCTTGCAAAATCTTTTATGCAAGCTAATTCTCAATCACTTACTGAGAAATAGTTGACTGAAGATCTTAACTCATTCATGTCACAGGGTTTTTTTTTTTTTATAAAACATGACTAAATTTATGTTGTGCAGTTGTATTGTTTCAACCAAACACTCCAATAATTTTATGGTTACTATGATTAATGTTTGATTTCCTCTTTTGAACCAGTCTTAAAGGAGACATCTTATGCCCCTTTTTGCAAGATGTAATATAAGTCTCAAGTGTCCCCAGAATGTATCTGTGAAGTTTCAGCTCAAAATACCCCACAGAGCATTTATTATATTGCTTTAAAAATTGTCTATTTTGAGTGGAAGCATAAACACACTGTTTTCGTGTCTCTGTTTCATGTCTCTTTAAATGCAAATGAGCTGGTGCTTCCTGCCCTCTTTTTCAGAATAGGGCTGTGCATTTACAGCTCATACCCCAGATACTCTGCCAAAAGACATCTGTTTGGTTTTGATTATCATGTATATCACACTGAAATCAAGCGTTTTAGAGCCATATTAGTTCAAATTACATATATATGGTTTACGAGTGCACATATCCGAAACATGAGCACAGAAAGTGGCTGTCACACAGCATTTAAGTACTTAACTACTCTTTCATGTCTTATTGCGCTTAAACTGTCAAATACACATACGTTTATGTTAAAAACACACAAGTTACAAAAAACACTCGGTTATGTCTGTAAAGGTAAACAGCTTGGAAAGATTGCATGTTTATATTAGATCTGTGTGGCAGCAGCATAATATACAGTAAATAAATCAATAATTCCACTGCTCTCTTTTCTGTAATATACAGCAAATAAATCAATAAATCCACTGCTCTCTTGTCCCCTTACCGCGTTTTTGGTGAAGCAAAATCTGAATGGCTGGTTTTCTCACATGCTTGCAGAGAAAGACTTTGCAGAGAAAGACGTTTTTGTAACTCGTGTATTTTTAACATAAAATTATGTGTATTTGACAGTTTAAGCGCACTAAG
The DNA here is from genome assembly GCF_049309525.1 of Garra rufa. Classification (NCBI taxonomy): domain Eukaryota; kingdom Metazoa; phylum Chordata; class Actinopteri; order Cypriniformes; family Cyprinidae; genus Garra; species Garra rufa. The sequence goes on along the minus strand of NC_133366.1, from coordinate 39,254,989 downwards.
ACATGAAAGAGTAGTTTAGTACTTAAATGCTGTGTGACAGCCAACTTCTGTGCTTGTGTTGCTAGATGCACTGGAGACCCGTTATTGCACTTAAAGGAACCGTATGTAGGATTGTGGCCAAAACTGGTACTGCAATCACTTTCAAAATACTGTAGAATGGCGTATCCCCTCCCGCTCCCCCCTGACTCGAGGTTGCCAGCTAAGCTGCAGGAGTAGGCTGCTACAAGGAGCTTCCAATGGCAAGTGACGAGTCCTACACAGTAATTTGTTTTTCTTCTGTTAATTATGTTTATGCTTCACAAAAGATGTTTTGCGAAGTAATTATGTATCGCAAAAATTTACAGATGCGATTAGCCAAATATTTCGTAAAGATGTAACGTTACTGTAATACCACATTTCAGTCGGAACATAGATTGTTTTCATACCCTGCTAGTGGTGCGATATAACGCTTTTTATGAACGCATTTAGCACGGGCGACCGTGAAAATCCACTGTGTACGGAAGCAAAGTTAGCCAAACATAGATGAATCTTACCTGTCCAGGAGAAAATCAGCAACGATGGCGTCTGTCTTCAAATTCTTCTCCGTTTTCAGCCGTCTCCATCTTTCAAAGGCATATCCTATACAAATCCTTGTTTTATTTCGGACTTTGTCACGACGTATTTTGGATTCATAACAAGGTCTTTTATGTTTCGTAACGTTATACATGTTTTATCCGACACGTTCGTATAGCTGCAGCTGTAACAGAGCTGGCAACCCGGATCACGAAACTCTACTGACTTCATGATTGGTAGATAGCTGGAGGGTGGAGCCTCAGACCAAAACACAAAATGACAACAATAACATCAGTTAAGGGCTGCAACTTTTTAAATGACAATATCCTGGCCGGACCACTGTTGTCAGTGATATAACTATTTGAAATGAACATGATTTCTTAATGTCTAGTGACATGTCAGGGCCATTTTATGATTAACTGACATAAATTTCTTACATACGGTTCCTTTAAACATGGAAAAAGTAAGATTTTCATGATATTTCCCCTTTAATGTCTTTATGAGTTTTTGATTTTGGTACATTGCAGTTTAAAGGAGAAAATACTCTGTAATGGTGTTGACTGATGAATTTGTACATGGTTTCTCGTTAAACATATTAAAAACGCCAGATAGACATGTAAACAACATTAAAAAACTTTAATTTCACCATGTTTTTTTTTTATTTAAATTGAAATATTACATTTATTCTAATTTATATTTTGTTTTGTAATTAGGGTTAGGGTTTGTTTATTTTGGATAAACACCATGGTCCCTGTAGGTATGAGCTTTTTAGGTGCCTGTGAACTGATTAAGTGTCCTTGTTCTACCTAGAACTTTAAAGAGTTAAAATTAGCACATATAGGCTATTATCTTACACAGGGGTGCACAGCCCTTGCTCTCAAACCTGCCTGTAACTTTCAAATGAACCTGAAAAACCTTGATCAAGTTCCCAGGAGAGAGACTTAACACCCCTAACATAGAACCTGAAAATTGGAACTGGATTATTTACCAGAATTTCTCTCTTCTTTTCACAATCATATTGCATGTTCCTTAGAAGGATGTATCATTACAATCTGTGCAGAAAAGTGACAAAATATAAACTTTTGGATGACTAAATATAACGTTTTGTTTTATTAAATGATAAAAAAAAAAAATTCTTTCACACTATTCACATGCCCTTAGATGCCTTTGAATAAAGGATTGTTTTTTATGGATTATTTAATGGGTTTTTCTTTTTATATATATGTATATATAGTTAATTAATATTACTCAGTACTCACATGTATTATTACACTGTAACAAGGACACCTTAAAATAAAGTGTAACCAAGACAGTTTAATTTGGATCAAATAAATGCAGGCTTGCAGAAGATACTTCTTTAAAAAACATGAAAAATCGTACTGTTCTTTTGACTGATAATGGATGAGGTCAATATTATTGGACAGTAATTGCACGTGAAAAGAATGTGACCTGTTTCACAAAGACACTAGACATTACACAGTTACACACACACCCAAAGACATGCTGCTATGCGCATGTAAGAAATACTGCGGCTGCATATACACTATAATGCCAAAAGTATTGGGACACCCCCTTCTAATGAACAGGTTTGACTAATTTAGTACAATGTTAATGTTTAAGCATATAGTGATATTCTAGGGGATTGTGTGCTTCTAATTTTACAGCAACAGTTTTTACAGGACCCTCTTCAATTCTAACATGACAATGCCTTTGTGTATAAGGTAAGGTTTAAATAGAAATTATTGATTCAGTCAGTGTGGAAGAACTTGACTGGTCTGCAGAAAGCAAAGTCCTAATATCAGCTAAACACCTCTAGTGTGACTTTAAATGCAGACCTTGAGCCAAAAATCATCACCAAACAGCAATGACTTGTACATATACTATATGGACAAAAGTATTGGGACGCCCCTTCTTTAGAACAGAAAAAGGCATTTTAATGGAAACAATATTTATAAACTGTATTTCCATCTCTGTTGCAACCATTATGAAAGTGGCAAAAATTACTGTACGCATACAAGTCATTGGTATTTGGTGATGAGTTTTTGACTCAAAGTCTGCATTTAAAGTCACTTCAGAGGTGTTCAGTTGGGATTAGGTCTTGACTTTCTGCAGACCAGTTGTCACAGTCCTGTCTGTTCATCTGGTCTCCCCCTGTCATTCTGTCATTATTTGGTTGTGCCCTCGTTTGCCCGCATCCCCGTCACCTGTGTGTAATCATTAGTCATCTGTGTCACCTGTGTTTAATCTATCACCATTTATAAGTCTGTCTCTGTCCCTAGCACTCTGTCGGTCTTTACATTGTTTAGATGTTTTACGTGTGTGGATGTTCCTGCCTGTTCTGCTTGTTACACTTGAAGATTTACATTAAATATCACTTTTGTTTGTTATCTCGTGTCTCGTCTCGTCAGTCCAGCACGCAACCCTGACAGAAAGACCTACCCAAACAGTTTCACGGCGTGTTTCCCTGCTTTATTTTCCGGTTTGTTCTGAGTTTAGTTTTTTTTTTTTTTTCCCCTGATGGATATCCCTGCCGTCCTCATCATCCTCCTGGAGCAGGGGAACCGCTCTCTTGAGGACCACACAAGAGACTTTGTGTACCTCGCGCCACAGACGCATTACCCGGACAGCTACCTGTGCACGTTCTACCGTGCAGGACTCAACATCACCACGAAAGCGCAGCTGTCCGGGGAGGGTCCTCAAGAGAGTCTCGCCGATTACATCGAGTGGGTGCTGGTGTCCAGCAGAGCTTCGTTGACCGCGAAGGATGACACCAGCCCCACTCCAGACCCAGAGCCAAGCCAAACATCACCCTGACATGCAGAGTATGAGCCCGCATTCACCGCGGACGGAGAGCCTGAGCCCGGAGCGACCACAATATGGAGTGCCAATGGGCTCAAAACCTCCGACCAAGAGCGTGAGCCGACCTCTACATCTGCGACGGTGGAGTGCTGCGTGGAGCCAGAGAGGGCGGTAGAGAGCCCTGCCCACTGCACCACCACTGGGGGAGAGCATGAGCTACACTCTGGGGACTTAATAGACTTTTTCTTAGAAACACTGGCCTGCCCGATCTTCTGCCTATGCCTGGATCCCCGCTGGTTCCGTCCAGCCGTCCTGAATCCCCGCTTGTTCCGTCCAGCCATCCTGAGTCCCCGCTGGTTCCGTCCAGCCATCCTGAATCTCCGCTGGTTCCGTCCAGCCGTCCTGAATCCCCGCTGGTTCCGTCCAGCCATCCTGAATCTCCGCTGGTTCCGTCCAGCCGTCCTGAATCCCCGCTGGTTCCGTCCAGCCATCCTGAGTCCCCGCTGGTTCCGTCCAGCCATCCTGAATCTCCGCTGGTTCCATCCAGCCTTCCAGAAACCCCGCTGTCACCTGTCAGTCCCCCTGCTCACCCTCAGTCCTCCATCTGTGCAGTGGGCTCGCCGCAGGTCTGCCAGCTTCCATCGGCAACTCGGCTGGAGGATCCCTCATCTTCAGCGTCGCCCGTCAGCCCACCAGCTCCACCGGGCTTCCTCGTCCCTCTGGCTCCGCCTTGGTCGGTTGTCGTCCCGCCATCGCCTACGGACTCTACTCCTCTGGCTACGCCTCGTCGCTCCGTCCCATCGGCTCCGTTGGGCTCCTCCCTCCCCCCGGCTCCACCTCAGTCCTCTGTCGCTCTGGCTCCACCGCAGCCCTCCGGATCTCCGCCTCCGCCCTGGTCGCCAGAGCCTCTGGCTCCGCCTTGGCCCTCCGGATCCTCTGTGTCGCCCAGGATCTTCGGCTCTCCGTCTCCGCCTCGGGCTCATCCTCCACCTGCTCTGCCTCTGTCGGTCGGACCCCTGGAGTCGTCAGCCCGTCCTCCACCATGGCTCCTCCCTCCGTCGGCTCCACCATGGATCTTCATGGCTGTGGCCTGGGTCTTGCTCTGTGCCTCCTGCTCCGGGTCCCTCCTGTTTCCTCCCTGGCTCCTCCCACCTTCGTCGCCCCCCTGGACTCTGTTGACTTTGTTTGTTGTCCCCCTCCAGGGGTGCCGTCCTCCGCCAAAGCCTCCTCCCTCATGGACTCTGTTTTTTCGCCCCTCTTTTTTTTTTGTTGTTTCCCACGGCCTTTTCGGAGGGGGGTGTAATGTCACAGTCCTGTCTGTTCATCTGGTCTCCCCCTGTCATTCTGTCATTATTTGGTTGTGCCCTCGTTTGCCCGCATCCCCGTCACCTGTGTGTAATCATTAGTCATCTGTGTCACCTGTGTTTAATCTATCACCATTTATAAGTCTGTCTCTGTCCCTAGCACTCTGTCGGTCTTTATATTGTTTAGATGTTTTACGTGTGTGGATGTTCCTGCCTGTTCTGCTTGTTACACTTGAAGATTTACATTAAATATCACTTTTGTTTGTTATCTCGTGTCCCGTCTCGTCAGTCCAGCACGCAACCCTGACACCAGTCAAGTTCTTCCACACTGACTGAATCAATCATTTCTCTTTGAACCTTGCCTTATACACAGAGGCATTGTCAAGTTAGAATAGAAAAGGGTCCATGCAAAGCTGTTGCTATCAAATTAGAAGAACACAATCCCCTAGAATATCATATGCTTAAAGGTGCCATAGAATGGAAAACTGAATTTACATTGGCATAGTTAAATAATAACAGTTCAGTACATGGACATGACATACCATGAGTCTCAAACACCATCGTTTCCTTCTTCTTATATAAATCTAGTATTTGCAAAAGACCACCGAAAAATAGGTCAATTCCAACATAACAGACTGTTACGCAACATCCCCGAGATCGTTAATAGTTACGCCTCCAACATTTGCATCGCCCAATCATCGGTAACGTCAGCACATCAGTTAAACAAGGCAAGCCACAGAAGGGACACGGTTAGCTTAATGCTAGCGCTAGCCTGTTACATTGCAATACATAGGATTTCACTTACCACATAAACAGAGAGATGACTGCGCTGATGATGGTGAATGATGGAGAAATAACTGCGTTGATGATAGCGAATGATTTACAGATCTTGAGAATCACTGAGGAGCAGCTCAACTTGTGTGGTAAGAATCACTCCCTCTGCATTATAACTTTACACAGAGCACATGCGATCACAGTAATCACACTAAAATATCCGCGATTCAAAACGGCAGATTCAACAAACCGCATATTAAAAGCGGCTTTAAAAATATATTTTTATTCATGTGCGAGCTATTGAGCTCTGTGAAACTCATCAATATTCATGAAGCTTCCAAATAAAAGAGCATTTAATTCTAGGGGCATTGTAAATGGACCTGTAAAACCATTTCTGGAGATTTTTTGCCCTTTCCTATGCCATATACCTTCTATGTAGATATCAGAGAACAATTTAAAATATTCTCTCAATGCATTCTATGGCACCTTTAAACATTTGTACCCATGAAAATTACTACAGTAGTCAAACCTGGTCATTAGGACGGGGTCCCAATAATTTGGCCAATATAGTGTACATGAAATAGCCACCATATATAACATACATCACATTATTTACCACATAGCAGATCTATACAGGTGGAGCTGGGGAAGGTGGAGGGTTTCTGAAGCGCACTGCAACTGCTACAGCAAGCACTAGTGAAGTAGTGGAATGTTGAGCAGCAAGCTCATTGGCCACTGATTTAACTGGAACCAATCAGCTGCGGCATGTGAATAATGGTGTGATTATATCAGACTGAGTAAGAATCTATCGACCTGCGCCATCTAGAGTTTCATGACAGAACTTTGTGTGTCTGTGTGTGTTTGTGTGTATGTACATACATACACACTGAGAAAGAATAGCTCTCCCCAACTGTTTGTTTAAATTAAGCATTTAAAAGTTCAAATGTTACAGGCTAATTTGTTTGGTCCAGTGTTTGTGTGTGTGTAAGTGTGTGTTCCAGTAGCCGAGGTTGTGTGCAGCCCCTGGGGTTGTAAGCCGATTAGCTGGCTGCTCCATCCCACGCTGCTCCTGGAGGGAGGAGATTTGGAGCTAAAATAACCCCTAAGTCCTCTCAGCAACATGTTTACAGGTCAGGTTAACAGACGCACACACATTCACAAACTGAGGCATCACTGCAGCTCTCAGGTAGAGTAGAATTTAAATGAGCTTTTTCTGTCTGTCTCTCTCTCTCTATCTCTATCACAAATCACACAGGTAGAACGAGAGAGGTTGGCTTCAGCCTTTTTTGGATGTGACGACCAGCTCTCCGGATGTTTCTCTGTTGCAGCTGAAGTCTAAGATATCAGCTAGGATACTTAACCCGATTTCATGCATGTGTCTGTAGGAGCGTGAGTACGAGCTCTGGAGCGGGTCTCATTCTTTGTTTCCATGCCGACCCTCAGGATGGTGTGAGTCTGTTGTCTTTGGTGGGCTGAAGGCAGTGAGGTATCCCGCAGTCCTGAGCACTGCTAGCATGCCTGTGCATCAGATATCGGTTGTGCCCATCACCAAGGAGATTGCCAACAGCTCCAGCCGGAATAGAGACAAGAGTAAAGAGAATGAGGTAAGTACAAACATTTAACACAGATAATCTGATAGTTTACACTAACAAATATAATAGTTTGTTTTCATAGCAATTACAGTTATGTTTATGATAAAGATGCCATCCATTGTTTTTCATGTGGTTACTATAGTCTGAAAAT
>NC_133366.1:39217646-39247317 GCF_049309525.1 Garra rufa | reverse complement strand
TATGATGCATAAAGATATTCGTAGGCTCAGATGGCACATCCAGTCTGTTCACTGACCGCTTGATGCATATCATACACAAACATGGCAAGTGCTGGCTAAAATCACAGCTCCAGTCCTATTGAGAAATGGATTTGCCAAATATTTTCATGTTTGTGGTATTAAAGCTGAAATATATTAAATTTTGATTTAGACATTTAGTATGTATATTATTGTTTGTTTTTGTTTTACAGTTGAGGTCAAAAGTTTACATCCCCCTTTCAGAATCTGCAAAAAGTTAATTGTTTTACCAAAACAGGAGGGATCATGCATACAAAAGGCATGTTATTGTTTATTTAGTACTGACCTGAATAAGATATTTCACATAAAAGATGTTTACATGTAGTCCACAAAAGAAAGTAGTAGTTTAATTAAAAAAACGACCCTGTTCAAAAGTATACAACCCCTCTTGATTCTGTATACTGTGCTGTTACCTGAATGATCCACAGCTTTTTTTTTGGTTTAGTGATAGTTGTTCATGAGTCCCTCCTGAACAGTTAAACTGCCTGCTGTTCTTCAGAAAAATCCAAATTTGTTGGTTTTCCAGTTTTTTGTGTATTTGAACCCTTTCCAACAATGACTGTATGATTTTGAGATCCATCTTTTCACACTCAGGAAACCTGAGAGACTCATACGCAACTATTAGCGAAGGTTCAAACATTCACTGATGCTTCAAAAGGAAACACAATGCATTAAGAGCTAGGGGTTGAAAACTTTTGAACACTTTTGAAAACTCTTATTTTGCCAAAATATCATTTTTTTATTTTTTTATTTAGTACTGACCCTCAGAGGCTACATGTTTCCCAGAAAACAAAATAAGTTTAATTTACCCTGATTCAAATTCAAAAAGTTGTCACCCCACAGCATTGTTTTTTCTTCTGTAATAGTTGTAAACCTTGTAAACATGTAAACAGGGTCATTTTTATAAATTCAACTATTATTTTCTCTTTTATGTGAAATATCTTATGCAGGTCAGTACTAAATAAACAAAAACATGTATTTTGTATGATCCTCTTATTTTGGGTAAAATAATTCACATTTTGCAGATTCTGAAAGGAGGATGTAAACTTTTGACCCCAACTGTATATCTGTAAAATAATTATCTTAAAATAATGTAACCACTGAATGAACATTTGTTGGACAGATTTGTTGCAAGCGTGATTCAGAAAATATTGTTGGATTACCCAGATGGTGCATTTGTTGAACAGTCCTATGCAAATTTGTTTGTATATTGTGTTCACATTTTGGTCACCCAGTGGTCTGGGTGAACAAGATATACTTAAGAAGGTCTCGTCCTAATGACCTGAATGTTTGTGTGTGTTGGTGTGTGAGTCATGGTCATGGATGGATGGTGCTGTGAAAGCATTTAGGCTATTTCATGCCAATAAAAGAATGCAGTTTTAAAGGGATTGTAGCCATTTTGAGTTTAAAATCATGTCTTTTTGAATCATTTGACTTACATAAAAAACATATTAAAAGATAAATATAATACATAAAATTAGATTTGAATGAAATACCATGCCTGAAATTGGGCAAAATTCATAATGTAAGTATTCATGAGTGTGCATTTGGACTGAATTGACCCCACCCACAGGAAGTTAACTTTGGAATTAAAGGGCTAGAATTCACAGAATTATGATTCAAAAATTCAACATAGCATTCATAGAAAAATTAACTTACAATATTTTTCAACTTTTAGAGAAGGCTTTGTGAAGCCATCATTCAAAGTTCATTTGAAAGTCTTGACTAGCCTTTCTAGGTAAAAATTACACTTTTTGCAGTATTTGTATGTATTTTTAATTTAGCTTCAATTCAAAATGAACTAAATTCAGAAATAGAACTGCAACATAAAAAGCATTCTGAATTAAATGATGAATGCAAAAAAGAAAAATGAATCACTACATTTCTTCATAGCTGAAATTATATACAAAACAAAATATGAATGAATGGAGTTTGAACATGTATGATAGTGTCTATGATATTCAGGCTCCTGAATATGATTCCTACCTCAATAATGGGATTGTTTTGAAGCGATTATTTAAAGAGATAGTTCACCCCAAAAATTTAAATTCTGTCATTAAGATCTTCATTCATCTATTTAATAAATATTCACCTATTTAATAAATATTGAAAATATCATTTTATGAAATCCAAGAGCTTTCAAACCCAGCATAGACAGCAACACAACTAACATGTTTAAGGCCCAGAAAGCTGGTAAGGACATTGTTAACATAGTCAAACATAGTCATCTTTAAGTGAAATTAGTGGTCCAGCCATAATTTTATACTTTTGTATACTTTTTGTGCACAGAGAAAACAAAAATAATGACTTTATTCAACAATTTCTTCTCTTCTATGTCATTTTTTGAGTGAACTATCCCTTTAACAACCAAACAGCAGAAATTATGAAAAGTTAACAGCACACCTCTCTTGAGCAAGCTGCAGTTGTCATCTATCATTCAAGAAATGAGTGCTTAATGTTAGAGGGTCGTTCAAATCCTTAACCCTAAATGTCAGTGAAAGTAACTCTGAAGCCTGCATGTAACACAAGAACTGAGTGCTGAGCAAGCATTTATTATTTTCTTTAGGATATGTTCCTATTTACCAATATGGAGGCTCACTTATAGGTGTATTTGTTTGCGTGTGCCGTCTGAAAGAGTGTGATGTGCACTTCACGTGTTCCGTTTCCGTGAATTAGCAGCTGTCTCTCTAGCGGGAGTCTAATCCACGGCGCTCTCTGTTGGAGCTGTCACCTTCGATCACTCACTAACACACATACTCAAACACATATGCACATTCACTTGGCACCATGATGTGTACTTAATGGGCTCCCTGGAGGATTGTCCTAACCTTTGATCTTTAAAACTGGATGCCATATAATTCAAGACACCAACAAAAGTGTCTCGAAGTGTCTACTAGTAATGATAAATTACGTTATTAGTCCAAATGTGAAGGTTGTTAAGATATATTTTGAAATGTAATTTACTTCTCTGAAGGCAAGCTTTTTTAGCAGCCATGACTCCATGTTCAGTGTCATATGATTATTCAGAAATCATTCTAATATGCTGATTTGGTGTTTAGGAAACATTTCTTATTATTACAGGTTGTGCTCTTTTTGATTCTTTGATGGATAAAAAAGAGTCACATTTGAAACTGAATTTTTTTAAGTAGTTTAGAACGCAAGTTCTACATGTGTCATCCGGTATGATTGAAACGATTGGCTATGAGCTACGCACAGGCGCATTTGATAGACATTCGTAGCGCCCGATAAACAGCTCTGGGCATTCGTAATCCACGCCTCAAATACGAGAAAATGAACATGTGGTTCCCAGACCACGAATCATGATGTTGTCAGGCTAGCCAAAATATCTAAAAATTCTTAAATAAAAAATTATTTTCTAGACAAGTAAAAATGACTGTTGTGTTTTCAGAAAAAAGTTAAAACTAAGTAAAGTTTTCTTCTTGAAATAAGATTATTTTGCTTACCACATTGGCAGATAATTTTGCTTGCATTAAGCAAAAACTCACTTAATTTTAACTTCTTTTTTCTAAAAACAAGATCATTTTTACTTGTCTAGAACATCTTTCTTGATTTAAAAATGTTAAATATTTTGGCTGGAAACAAGACAACAAATCTAAGTAAGAAAAGCATTTCTTGCAGTGTATTTAGCTATCTAAATGGGGATTTTACATAGTTATCTTTAGTTTTTATAAACAGATAGTTTTTTTTCTAACCTAAACCTACCCCTAACCTTAAAGGGGTCATCGGATGCCCAAGTTCATATGATTCTTTAGGGTCTTAATGAAAAGTCTATAATATACTTTGGTTCAAAATTCTCAATAGTAGTGCACGTTTATCGGCAAAACTGGCTAACAAGCACATTATTAAGAAAGGCCATTTGCAAAGATGCATAAAAACCCTTATACTCCGTTCTGCTGTGGGTGAAGCTGCATCATGAATGATTCACACGAACATACAGTCGTGGCCAAAAGTTTTGAGAATGACACAAATATTAGTTTTCACAAAGTTTTCTGCTAAACTGCTTTTAGATCTTTGTTTCAGTTGTTTCTGTGATGTACTGAAATATAATTACAAGCACTTCATACGTTTCAAAGGCTTTTATCGACAATGACATGACATTTATGCAAAGAGTCAGTATTTGCAGTGTTGGCCCTTCTTTTTCAGGACCTCTGCAATTCGACTGGGCATGCTCTCAATCAACTTCTGGGCCAAATCCTGACTGATAGCAACCCATTCTTTCATAATCACTTCTTGGAGTTTGTCAGAATTAGTGGGTTTTTGTTTGTCCACCCGCCTCTTGAGGATTGACCACAAGTTCTCAATGGGATTAAGATCTGGGAGTTTCCTCCCAGAGTTAAAAAAAAAAAAAGATCTGGGAGTTTCCAGGCCATGGACCCAAAATTTCAACGTTTTGGTCCCCGTGCCACTTAGTTATCACTTTTGCCTTATGGCACGGTGCTCCATCATGCTGGAAAATGCGTTGTTCTTCACCAAACTGTTGTTGGATTGTTGGAAGAAGTTGCTGTTGGAGGGTGTTTTGGTACCATTCTTTATTCATGGCTGTGTTTTTGGGCAAAATTGTGAGTGAGCCCACTCCCTTGGATGAGAAGCAACCCCACACATGAATGGTCTCAGGATGCTTTACTGTTGGCATGACACAGGACTGATGGTAGCGCTCACCTTTTCTTCTCCGGACAGGCCTTTTTCCAGATGCCCCAAACAATCGGAAAAGACGCTTCATCAAGAATATGACTTTGCCCCTGTCCTCAGCAGTCCATTCGCCATACTTTTTGCAGAAGATCAATCTGTCCCTGATGTTTTTTTTGGAGAGAAGTGGCTTCTTTGCTGCCCATCTTGATACCAGGCCATCTTCCAAAAGTCTTGGCTTCACTGTGCGTGCAGATGCGCTCACACCTGCCTGCTGCCATTCCTGAGCAAGCTCTGCACTGGTGGCACTCCGATCCCGCAGCTGAATCCTCTTTAGGAGACGATTCTGGCGCTTGCTGGACTTTCTTGGATGCCCCCAAAGCCTTCTTAACAGTGCAGTAGAAAGTTTTTTTCGGGATTAAGTTCATTTTCATGGCAAAGAAGGACTATGCAATTCATCTGATCACTCTAAATAGCATTCTGGAGTATATGCAAATTGCTATTATAAAAACTTAAGCAGCAACTTTTCCAAATTCCAATATTTATGTATTCCAATATTTAGGTAATTCTCAAAACTTTTGGCCACGACTGTAGATGCATATGTAGATCGGCATCTGCACTTTCTTTTTAAAATGAAAGTAATATTGCCCTCTTCCTCTTAAGTGGCTCAGATGTCAGGAGTAAATGACGACTGCTATGTTCATTATTACATCCAACAACAGAACACCTCAATTCCTCAATGGCGATCGTATTCAGACAGTTTGAGCTCGGTGATTTTAAAAAGGGGATATTACTTTTAAAGATTAAAAAAATACCACTGGGTGGATTTTTATCATTGTAGAGTGGTTGTGTACACAAACTACCAACACACATTAATGTTCAAACAACATGTAAAAGTTAGTTTTGCATCCAATGACCCCTTTAACGCTACCCATAAAAGAAAACTTTCAGCATTTTTACAATTTCCAAAAAACATTGTTTACTTTATTTTTATACCATTTTTATATAAAATGATCCCCCTAAGGAAGGTTTTTAGCATTTTTTTCAGGTTTTGATCACATTTGGGTTAACATTTGTCCCCAAAATATGATAACACACACACATATACATTACAAGCATAGTCCTTTTTTATGATAACAAAAAATAAGTCATAAAAGTTATGCTAAAAGCCTTGATGTTCATAAATCCAGAAATGAATACTTTTATTCGGTAAGGACACATTGAAATGATCAAAAGTGTCAGTAAAGACATTTACACAATATATAATTAATTACAAAAGATATTTTTAAAACATTTTATTCATCAAAGAATTCTGATGGCTGCTGAAAATTCAGCTTTGCCGTCACAGGAATAAAATTTGAAACATTTGATTAGTATATTGAAATATGTATGACTTTTACAATATTCACAGTATTACTGTTGTATTGAAACTTGAAACAAATAAATGCAGCCTTGGTGAGATAGGAGACTTCTTTTAAAAAACATTAAAAAAATTCTGAATGATTTCAAACCTTTGACTGATATATTAAAGTGTCCCAACAAAGTGCTATTAGATCATATCTTTTTTCCACCTTGCACTATAAATATTTACAAGGTGTGTTCTATCTATATATCTAGCTATCTATCTAGCTATCTAGCTATCTAGCTATCTATCTATTATCTTTATGGCCAGAACACTGTCACTGTTGCTTGTTTTGTGTGTGTTAACTATCGGACGCTATCGCAGATGTTTACAGTGACCACTGTACACAAAAAATTGAAGATCATGTGTTTAGTGGCTGTAAACCTATTGAATTTGTATGGGTGTGGAATGGTTCATTAGGTTCACTGTAGCACTGTTTATATTGTGAATGCATGGATATTAATACATAGATTCCGCATTAGGTTTGTCATATCTGGCACTTCTGCATTTTGGTCATTGGCCCAATGGTTTTTTTAGCTGTACTGATCATCAGAGACTGTGAGATGATGAGGTTTTTCTACAAAAAGAATCTGCTTTTAACCTCTATTCAAATAAGTCTCTTTGCTGACCATTCCAGAATGCTGTACCAGCAAAATATAGCATGTGTGTTACTATCTATGGGTAGATATTTGTAATTCCGTGTGAGTAGTAGTTTGTGACCAGGTGTATCCCATCAGCACATTATCCCATAATGCACCTGTGTCTATAGTTAGCTTTTGAATGCCAGCCAGAGCTTTAATCTTGGTCGGTGATTGGCTGCAGGCACACTGTCTCTTAAACAAACACGAATCACAAGGGATAGTCACCATTGTATGTGCACCTGCATACATAAGTCTTAAATTCAACACTGACAGGTTTATCTATAAACTAACAGCTGCTCTAAAACAGAACTGTGAGTCCAGACTCTAGAACTCCAGATGGCAGAGCTAGAAAACACTACCTCGAACATCAGAAAAAGAAACTGTGTGAAGCCAATCCCTGTGCACCTAAATGAATGCACAACCAGAGATAGACAACCACTCACAGATTATACCTCAGAGAAGCAGCTAAAGCTAATCCAGCGCTGCCTAGCACATAAACATGCATGCGTGAGCTCTTAAATGCATTGGCCTTCGGTGCAAGCAGTGGTGCTTGACAGACTGCTAGCTCATAGAACATAAAGGGGTGAATTTATGGGTAAGTGAATGTCAGTTTGGATGTTTCTGGTTGTATTATTCAACATTTTTGCTTTGTGATTTTGTATGCAGTGGAGATGGGTTTTTTAGAGATGAAGGACCTTGTAATACTTGCACACTATGAACTAACTATAAAAGTATAATAGCCTGGCATTCAATTATCTTGTCACTTAAACTGCTTAGAACAGAAACTGTAAATCCATTTATATAGCCTAGTCTATAATTCAGGTTTTTGTTGATTTTTTTATTATTAATACTTTTATTCAGCAATAACACAAGAAGCTGATGAATAGAAAATTCAGAAGACATAATTTATTAATTTATTTGTAGCAAATGTATTTACTGAAAAAAAACTGTCTCCACAAAAATATTAAGCACTATAACTGGTTTCAACACTGATTTCAACAGTAAGAAATGATTCTTGAATGTTTATATATATATATATATATATATATATATATATATATATATATATATATATATATATATATATATACACACAGTATATATATATATATATAAATATATAAGATATAAGACTGCTGATTTGATATCAATGTTGAAAACAGTTAGTCTTTTTCATAGTTTTGTGGAATTTTCTCTAGGATTCTTTGATTAATAGAAAAGCAATTTATTCTTAATGTATCCTTGCTTAATAAAAGTAATTTCCTTTAAAAACGTCTTACTGACCGAAAACTTATGAAAAGTGTATGTCACATCTAATAGTTTTCACAAAAAAAGAACATAAAACATAATTTGTATTTTTATTTCTTTAAAAAAATTATTGAAAGTACCTGTTTATGAAAGGTGCCTGCCCTGCAGCATTTGCTTGTCTGTTGATCAAAATGACTTTTTGTTTATTTTAAGCTGTCATTCTGTTTGTAATGATATAACACATACCTTTTCATCCAGTGGTAGTGACCTTTGAACCTTCATCCTAGAACACTGACTTGATCTTTGACCCTAACAAGCATCAAGGGTCAAGGCTAAAAATGTGTGTCCATATTAGGGCTTTCTATATGCTAGAAACAAGACCTCAGCCTTTACATGGATTTTAGAATGTTCTAGTAGATTCATTCTGGTCAGCATTTACTGTGACCTGGATTCTGTAACTTATTCAAATTCCAGATAGGAAAATTTATGAGAAAGGAGTCCTTTGATGATATGCGTGGTTAGATTTGTTCTCAGATGTTGAAGCAATAGTAGAGTACAGTGTTATAGTAAGGTGATATTAACTGAGGTCACATTTTCAAAGCTTCAGTGAAGTAAATTTGATTGATAGCACTCTGTAATAAATGACCTTATACACTCTTAAAAATAAAAGTTATTTGGCATCAATGGTTCCTTGAACCTTGAACATCAATGGAACCTTTTAAATACAGGAAAGGCTCTTTATAGTAAAAAAGGATTTTTAAAATGGTTCTTTTAAGAACTGTTCACTGAAATGGTTCCTCTATGGCATCACTGCAAAAACACCCTTTTGGAACCTTTATTTTTAAATATGAAAACAACAGAAAATTAATAATTTGTAAAGTCAAACAGTCAAAAGAACAACGCTGCTATTTTATAGAGCAGACTGCATCGATTATGAGAAAATATCAATAAGAAGGTCATTTTACATGCGTTGTCAGAGTATAGAAATTCTAGACTAGATGAATGAGCACTATTTTTCCAGCGAGGAAGTCATGTTATCTTTCAGTATAGAAGCTTTGAAGACTGGACGGCTTTTATGTAGAAAATGAATCCATTAAGTTCATTACACACCATAGCAAGTGTCCTGAATCTAATTCTAAAGCCTGTGGAAAGCATCCAAAAGAGTAATCTTATTTGCTCAGAGGTTGTACCTTCATAGCTCAGGGGGGCGTAATGGAGTTTTTAGTTGTTTCATTCAAGTATCAGTGTTATTTCAGATGGTTCTCCAAAAAAGCCTTAGGAAAAATAAAAACAGATATACAGTCAAGCCCAAAATGATTCATACCCCTGGCAAATTCTGACTTAAAGTTACTTTTATTCAACCAGCAAGTTTTTTTTTTTTCTGATTAGAAATGACACAGACATCTCCCAGAAGATAATAAGACGATGTACAAGAGGCATCATTGTGGAAAAAATGATTACTCATCTTTTACTTACATTTGAACAAAAAGCGGCATGTCCAAAATTATTCATACTCTTCTCAATAATCAATAGAAAAGCCTTTATTGGCTATTACAGCAATTAAACGCTTTCTATAATTGCTGACCAGTTTTTTGCATGTCTCCACTGGTATTTTCGCCCATTCATCTTTAGCAATGAGCTCCAACACTTTCAGGTTGGAGGGTCTCCTTGCCATCATCCTGATCTTTAGCTCCCTCCACAGATTCTCAGTTGGATTTAAGTCAGGACTCTGGCTGGGCCACTGCAAAACGTTAATGTTTTTGTCTGCTAACCATTTCTTCACCACTTTTGCTGTGCTCTGCAGACTGCCTGATGTTGTTGTTGAGAATTTTGATGTATTGCTCCTTTTTCATGGTGCTGTTTACTGTGATTAGGTTCCCAAGTCCACCGGCTGAAAAACACCCCCAAAACATTAGGTTCCCACCACCATGTTTGACAGTGGGGATGGTGTTCTTAGGGTTGAAGGCTTCTCCTTTTAACGCCAAATGAAGGCTACATCATCATTTTGTGTGCCTTATCTGGAGAAGTGGTGTCCTCCTTGGTCTGCGTTCGTGGAACCCAGTGGTGTGCAGTGTCTGTTGGACTGTGTGCCTTGAGATGTTGCCACCAGCAGAGCCCAGATTTATCAGGGTTTATTAAAACAAGCAAAATAATCTGCCAATGGGGTAAGAAAAATAAATCTAGTTGTCTGCTTGAAATAAGATTTTTTTTCTTACCTCATTGGCAGATTATTTAGCTTGTTTTAAGCAAAAACTCACTTAATTTTGACTTGTTTTTACTAAAAACAAGACAATAATTTTTTCTTGTCTAGAAAATCCTTCCTGATTTAAGATTTTTTAGATATTTTGGCTGGAAACAAGACAAAAATTCTAAGTAAGAAAAGCATTTTTTGCAGTGTGTCCACAAACCAACAGCAGAGAACTTCTGTTTTTCACCTGTTGAGTTGATTAAAACAGCTGTTCCCAATGAATCAGGGTAATTAGGATGCTTTAGAACAGCTTTGATTATTTGGAATGGTATAGAACGTTGGATTTTCCCATAGACTGTGACAGTTTGCAAAGGGTATGAATAATTTTGGACATGACACTTTTTGTTCAAATGTAAATAAAAGCTGAGAAACATTTTTTCCACAATGATGCCTCTTGTACATCGTCTCATTATCTTTTGGGAGAAGCCTGTGTCATTTCCGGTCAAAAAAAACTTGCTGGTTGAATAAAAGTAACTTTTAGTCAGAAATTGCCAGGGGTATGAATAATTTCGGGCTTGACTGTATAAGAGACAACTGTCGACTGAGTATATAACTATAAAATGTAAGAATGTGTACTATTTTGATGAGAAATTTTAGTGTTGGTGTTGAAACCTATGACTTTCACATGCACACTTCAGCAAAGTTTGAGATTTCTGAAGAAACATATAGGAGATTACACGATTCTTTCTCTCAGGAAACTGAAGCAAACTCTCCATTTGTGCTCAATCTCATTTAGGAGAAACAATCAAGATAAGAGAACTCATCTTTGATTTTCTACACTATGGTCTGTAAGTGAAAGTGTAAGAGGAAAATCATGTTTGGTTGAGTGGTGCAATCTGGGAATGCAGTGGCTGTGTGTGCAAACATGATTATTCCATGGTTCTGATGTCAAGCAATCATAAAACATGTTTATAACAAAATGATTTTCTCTCAGAGGATGCAGTTGCACCTGCATGCTGGCTAAAAGATACACTGCGGGTGTATAAAATATTTATGAGCTGATCAGATGTTGGTGTCTGTCGGCTTTCACATCAATAATTCAAAGCGATATAGTGTCGCTTCTGGAGAGAGAACAGAGCTCAATAATATCCTTACTAACAGCAGCTAAACAACGTATATTTTTTAGTCAAAAAATGAGCTAGTTATTGCTACTTTCACTTAACAAATTTGAAATTGTTAATTAGTAAGGGCTATCATTAAAAAAATAATAAAAATACTAATAAAATAAACATTGTATGTATGAGCTTGCAACACCTTACGTGAACTTTGGGGTTCTCAAACTGATAATGATCCCTAGAGGATCATTTGTGTGTGTGCTCTTGTATGTTAGCTTGAAGGAAAGATAGTTAAGTTAATAATGGGCCAGGTGTGGACCAGAGGCAAAGGTGGATCCACCAAAAGCCCAGGAGGAATCGGCTCTGCCTGAGGCACACAGAGGCAATAAATGCTAATACAGATCAGTTTTCACAAACGCCTGGCAAAACAAAGCATTCAGCATTTTTAAAAACAACAGTCAAAGGTGAACAATTCCCTTTTGTGCCATTTGTATTTATATTGATTTTGAACTAATTGTAGCAAATCCTGTTGAAGCCCATTTCTGCCACTGAATAAAAAATTAAAAGAGGTTATATCGAGTTTCTATCTCACAAATCTGACTTTTTTTTTTCAGAGTTGTTTGATATAAAATTGGAATTCTGATTTTTTTACTCAGAACTGTGAGATATAACTTCACAATTGCGTGTAATAACATCAGAATTGCAAATAAAAACTCGTAATTCTGACTTTTTTTATTGCAAATGCGAGTTTATATCTCAATTCAGAATTGTGAGGTATTAACTTGCAATTGCGAGTTATTAAATCAGAATTGCGTGATATAAACTCACAATTCAGACTTTTTTTCTCATAATCGCGTGATATAATCTCACAATTGCGAGAAAATCAGAAATGCAAGATAAAAAGTATATAGCGATTCTGACTTTTTTTGGCAAGTGACATTATATATTTTGCAATTCTGACTTTTTTTCTTGCACGTCTGACTTTGTTCTCAAAATTGTGAAAAATAAAGTCAGAATTGCAAGAAAAAAAACACAATTCTGACATTTTTTCTTACAAATGTAAGTTTGTATCTCACAATTCTGTCTTTTTTCGTAATTGTGAGTTTATTTCTTACAATCCTTACTTTTCTTCTAGCAAATATGAGCTTGTATCTCGCAATTCTGACTTTTGTGAGATATTAACTTGCAATTGCAAGTTATGAAGTCAGAATTGCAAGATATAAACTCACAATTCAGACTTTTTTTTCTCTGAATTGCATGATATAAACTCACAATGGCGAGAGACAGAATTACAAGATAAAAAGTATATTGCAATTCTGACTTTTTTCGCAAGTGAGAATATATATTTTGCAATTCTGACTTTTTTTCATGCAAGTCTGACATTTTTCTCAGAATTTTAAGATATTAACTTACAATTTCGAGTTATAAAGTCAGAATTGCATGATATAAACTCACAATTCTGACTTTGTTCTCAAAATTGTGTGATATAAACTCAAAATTGTGAAAAATAAAGTCAGAATTGCAAGAAAAAAACACAATTCTGACATTTTTTCACAATTGCGAGTTTTTATCACAACCCTGACTTTTCTTCTAGCAAATACGAGTTTGTATCTCACAATTCTGACATTTTTTCTCAGAATTGTAAAATATAAACTTGCAATTTGTTAATTATGAAGCCCAAATTTGAGGTAAAAAAAAAAGATATGTCCTTAAAATTGCAAGTTTATTTCAATTGTGAGTTATAAAATCAGACTTGCAAGATATAAAATTTGAAGGAAAAAAGATATGTTCTTAGAATTGCGAGTTTATTTTTCACAATTCTGACTTTTTTCTCAGAATTGTGAGATATAAACTAACAATTGTGAGCAAGTCAGAATTTTTGCAAGAAAGGCAGACATTTTTTTCTTGCAAAAGCGAGTTTGTATCTTGCAATTTTGACTTTTTTCCATAAAATAGATTTTATATATTTTACAATTCTGAATTTTTCTCTTGCAATTTTTTTCTCAGAATTGAGATATTAACTTGCAATTGCAAGTTATAAAGTCAGAATTGTGAGATATAAACTTTTAAGACTTTTTTTTTCATAAAATTGCATGGTATAAACTCAAAATTGCAAGAAATAAAGTCCGAACTTTTTTCATAATTGCGAGTTTATATCTCACAATTCTTTTTTTCTCAGAATTGTAAGATATTAACTTGCAATTGTGAATAATAAAGTCAGACTTGCAAGATATAAACTCACAATTCTGACTTTTTCTCACAAATGAGAGTTATGGAGTCCGATTTTGAGGGGGAAAAAGACTGATATGTTCTTAGAATTGCAAGTTTATATCACACAATTCTGAGAAAAAAAAGTCAGAATTGCAAACTGTAAACTCGCAACTGCGAGAAAAAAAGTCAGAACTGTGAGATAAAAAGTCACAATTATCTTTTTTTTTTTTTTTTTTTATTTAGGGGCGGAAACGGGCTTCCATTTAAACCAGAACTGTATAGAAAAAAAGCCCTTTATTTATACACTATCATTCAAAAATCTGATTTCTTTAAAGAATTGAGAGTTTTATTAAGTATGTATTAAATTGTTCAAAAGTGTCAGTAAACGTATTTACAGTGTTACTATTAATGTTATTTCTATTTCAAATAAAGTCAAAGAACCCTAAAGAAGTATCATGGTTTTCACAAAAATATTAAGAAGCATAACTGTTTTCAACATTGATGATCATAATAATAAATATTTCTTGTATGGGATCACGTGACACTGAAAACTGGAGTAATGGCTCCTAAAAAGTCATCTCTGGCATCAAAGGAATAAATTAGACTTTAAAATAGAAAACAGTTCTTATAAATTGTAACAAGATTTAACAACAATTATTTTTTACTATATTTTTGATCAAATAAATTCAGCCTTGGTGAGCATAAGAGACTTCTTTCAAAAACATAAAATATTTTGCTGAACACGAAATGGTTGTGTATATTCAAAAAGTAAAACCAATATTTAACTATAATGTGGTGCGACAGGATATTCTTTTTATACACTAAATTGGGATTGTTTAAAGTGAGTGTTGCTGTACTTGCGTGGATCCAAATTAGAAAAAAAAAGTTATTTAGGTATTAATTAACATTACCTAATAACGTATTCAGCCTGTTTATTTTGATCACAAAGCCAAACTGTTTTATTGCGAATAACTTTCACAGACCAGGAACATGCATTAAGAAAGTAAATTGGGTTCATTTTTGATTTGAATCGTTGAAGACAGTAATTATTCATTCTCCTTTTATATAGTCTTCTTACCCACAGTCTTTAAAAATCGTAAAAATAGTCTTTGTGTTTATTAGTTACCATGAACACACATACGCACGCAAATGGGTCTTAGGATGCTGCTGTTATTTTAAGTAAGAGGATTGGTTTGTCTTAAAGCTGCAGTCACATTAAAGATCTGTTCAAACATGTGACAGAAACACTGCTTTAAAGCCTTTTCTTTGTTAGTTTGTGATGCTTGTAATTTCTGCTAGCATCATGAAACTGAATAGCAGAAGTACCAAAGGTTTTCTACAAACTCCCCCATCTGCCGTTGGTCAAATAATCTAACAGACAAGCCATTGGTTGAGCCTGAAGCCTGAAGTTTGAGATGGGTCATATGTTGATTGTACACTTAAAGTTGGGATGGGGAAAGAGTTCTGTAGTACCACTAAGGTATGGCCTCAATGTGGGTGAGAGAGAAAAGAGAGAGAAAGAGAAAGAGAGGGAGCATATGATTAATCCACTTTGTTTCCTTTAGGCCGAGAAGGCACCTGGGCGATCAGGAAGTCGATCCAGCAATATATCTAAGGTAACATACACACCCACACCATCATTATTCAAAGCAACCCTAATGACAACAAACTAAGTGCTTTGCACACACATATTATGTTGTGCTTTTGTCACCTGCTGTTTCAGGCGAGCAGTTCCACCCCAGGAGCCGTGCTGAACAGCGTCTCTCAAACATCAGTTACACCCTCCTCCCAGGACATATGCAGGTGAGTGTGGTTGCAGACCGATGCTGTGGGATACGACGCATGTGATTGGTTCTTAGCTCATCTACATGTTTGGACATCATGTGATTTTATGGATTGAGTTGTGTAATGTCTGTGTCTTTTTTTCTATTTTAAATCAGAAAATATGCTGACAGAAGATATTAAACAGTGAAAAGAACTGTGTAGCAGAGATTATAATACATTCAATTTAATGTGTTTAATTATAAATAAATTAAAGATTGCAAATTAGAATAATGCGGTTTATAAACATTTTGTATAAATTACCAATACGAAATAAAATAATATAATTAATAAAAACATTTTGTATTAAATTAAGAGTGCAATTAAAATAGAATCATTATTTCTGAACATTTTGTACTAAATTAGGAAAGCAAAATAGAATAATGTAATTTATTAAACGTTTGTATCAAATTATACAAATTAAATTTGAATAGAATAATATAATTTACAAAACATTTTGTTCTAAATTAAGAACAAAATATAAAAATATAATTTGTTATGAAATCATTTGAATTTAATTATTACATTTAAATAAAATTAATGCAAAATAGAACAATACTATAATTATTAAATTAAGTTATAATAGAATAATAATTTATAAACATTTTGTACTAAATAAGGAATAGGAAAGCAAAATAGAATAATATAAATTATGAAGCATAGAATAATATAAATTATGCATTTTGCATAAAATTATACAAATTAAATCAGAATAAAATAATATAATTTCTAAAAAATATATATTAAATTAAGAACAAAATAGAAAAATATAATTTGTTATGAAATCATTTGTATTGCATTATTTGATTTATAAACATTGTACTAAATTATGAAAGCAAAATAGATTATTATAAATTATGAAGCATTTTGCATAAAATTATACAAGTTAAATCAGAATAAAATAATACAATTTATGAAAAAAATGATTAAATTGAGAACAAAATAGAAAAATATAATTTGTTATGAAATCATTTGTATAACATTATTACTTTTAAATTTAATTAATGCAAAATAAAAAATAATTGTACTTATTAAATTTAATTACAATAAAATAATAATTTATAAACATTTTGTACTAAATTAGGAAAGCAAAAGAGAATAATATAATTTGAAACATTTTGTATAAAATTATAAAAATTAAATTAAAACAATACAATTTATAAAACATTTAGTATTAAATTAAGAAAATAAAATAGAAAAATCTGATTTGTTATTAAATTATTTGTATTAAATTATTACATTTAAATTAAATTAATGCAAAATAGAACAATACTTTAGAAATCTGGTTATTAAATTAATTTTATAATTGAAAATAAAATAATTTTGTCACTATGTTTTGTATTAAATAATTTTTATTTAAATTTAAGTAATATCACCAATAGTCTTTTCTGTATGTATGAATGCATACCTCTGAAGGTATGTTTAAGAAATTACATGTTTTGAATGCCATGTTTTCTTTTTGGTTTTCTTTATTAAAATTATTATTGAACAGTAAATTTTAAGAAAATGAGTGGAAAAAATCCACCTTTGAACAGAAGTTCACTTTTATTTGTCCATTAATTTTTCCTCATCAATCATTTCATGCTCTGTTGTGTCTTCTTCATCCCTTTTGTTTTTATACGTCTGTGTGTATGTGTTGTGCAGCTCTAGTGGTCACACTAAACTTGAAGTAGATGGCTCAGATCAGACCACACCCATCATGCCCATAAACCCCGCCTCCGACCCCGCCCCCACCGCAAAGCGGCAAGTCAAACGACGTATCCGTCGGCGCCGGGAGAGCACCGGAACCGTCGGGTGTGCAACGGAGTGTGTGGACCAACCGAGACATTCCCGGTTGCATAAGCAAACACACACACACTCAGACTCATCCTCAGAGGACGAGCAGCGCTGGAGAGAAGCTCGCTCCTGGAGCCGCCAGAAGGCAAGACGGAGACGCAGCGGCAGCCGACACACGCAAGCGCTTCCCCGTGAGGAACGGGACAACGCTAAGCTCATGTCTGTCAACTCAGACGAGGGACAGAAAGAGAACCAGCCACCATTGTGCAAAGGCCCCAACACCAGGCCCCACAAAAAGTTGTCAAAACGAGAGGAGCCAAAGAGTGGGGGCCAAAGCCAGGCAGCCAATCAGAGAAAAGGAAATGAGCGTGGTAGTAGTAGGAGTGCAAGTGAGGAGGAAGAGCCTTTTACAAAGACCTATGAGGAGAGAGGTTCAGGAGACCCAAACATGTCTGTCCCGTCCCCTTGTAAATGCACTATTCCCACCAATCAAAATGGTGCCACGCAACAAGCATGCACTGATGATGAACTAGAGGTGTGCAGGTGAGAGAGAGCGGGTTAGAGATGGATGAGCGTGAAAATTGAATGAAAATGAACGAGAAGCTGATGTGTTTTTGTTTGTGCAGGATCTGTCACTGTGAAGGGGACGAGGAGTGTCCGCTCATCACCCCTTGCCGCTGTACAGGAAGTTTGCGTTTTGTGCACCAGGGCTGCCTGCACCAGTGGATCAAGAGCTCTGATACTCGCTGCTGCGAGCTGTGCAAATATGACTTCATCATGGAGACACACCTCAAGCCGTTGCGCAAGGTACACAGACACACATATCTCTGAACACATCTCTTAGCTCAGATCCTGTTTCATTAAAGGGATAAAAAAAATGAAAATCTGTAATTTCTCATCTCGTGTTCCAAACCTTTTAAGACCTTTGTTCATCTTTGGAGCACAAATTAAGATATTTCTTGATGAACAGCAATGCAACTGACACGTTCAAGGCCCAGAAAGATAGTAAAGACATGGTTAAAATAGTACATGTGACCTCAGCGGTGCAACCTTAATTTTATGAAGCTACGGGAATACTTTTTGTGCACAAAGAAAACAAAAATAACGACTTTATTCAACAAGTTCTTCTCTTCTGTGTCATTCTTCAATGTGTGTTCACGAAAGTACCATGACGAACCACTGATGTCACATGGACTAGTTTATCGATGTATTTACTACCTTTCTTGGCCTTAAACTTGGTAGTTGCATTGCTGTCTATGCAGGGTCAGAAAGCTCTCTGATTTCATAAAAATGTCTTAATTTGTGTTCCAAAGATGAACGAAGGTCTTACAGGTTTGGAACAACATGAGGGTGAGTAATTACTGACAAAATTTTCATTTTTGGATGAACGATCCTTTTAAACACCAGTGGCAGCTGGTGTGATCAAAACAGTTTTGTTATTGTTAATTTAAAAAAAATATTTAAAATATTTTTCAGTCACTGCAATAAAACTGAAACTAAATAAAATATAAATATTAGATGAAAAACTTGAAAAGTTGAAGTCAACTGTATTTTTTTAAGAATTGTTGTAATTGTCAGAATTGTTAGTACCGTTGGTAAATATGATAAAAAAAAAGGCTGTGAAAATAAATCTGCATTGTTTATCTATTTGATCTTTTATTTAAAAAAAATGTACAAAAATCTAGACTTTCATTGGAGAATAAGAATTTAAAATGTGGGGAAATCTCACAATGAAATAAATGTTTTGCTCTAATACACATTGGCCACAATTAACAGTACCCTTTTATTCAATTATTTTTGAAATCCATTTGCCAAAATAAAAGTTCTGAGTTTTCTCCTATTATGCCTGATAAGTTTGGAGAACACCAGACAAGAGATCAGAGACTATTCCTTCATCCAGAATCACTCCAGACCCTTCACATTCCCAGCTTTATGATGGTGGTGCTTCTCTTCAGTTCACTTGACTGATTTTCTATAGAGTTCAGGTCAGAGGACTGGAATGACCATGGCAGAAGCTTGCTTTGGTGCCCAGTGACCCATTTTTGTGTTGTTTTTGGATTATTGTCTGTTTGGAAGATCCAAACATGGCCCATTATAAGATTTCTAGCAGAGTCAGTCAGGTTTAGATTTTTTCTCTGTTGGTATTTGATAGAATCCATGATGCTATGTATCTGAACAAGATGTCCAGGACCTTCAGCAGAAATATAGGCCCACAACATCAAAAATACAGAAGTATATTTCATTGTACACATGGGGTGCTATTTTATGTCTGTGTGCACCAAACCCATCTTGAGTGTTTGTTGCTAAAAAGCTCATTTTTTAGTTTTATCTGACCATAAAAGCCAGTCCCATTTGAAGTTCCAGTCGTGTCTGACAACTGATATGCTAGAGATTGTTTTTGGATGAGAGCATTTTCTTTTAATTTTTTTCTGGAAACCCTCCCAAACAACATGTGGTAATGTATGTGCTGTTTGATTTTTTTTAAAGGGGTCATCGGATGCAAAACTCACTTTTACATGTTGTTTGAACATGAATGTGTGTTGGCAGTTTGTGTATTCTCAGCTTCTTGTCGGTGTGACAACACACTGACAGAGGCCGCTCCCATGATAGTTGATTGACATGTGCGCCTTACCTTAGACCCACCCTCACCGAGCTGAAACAAGAATGTCTCCAATTGAGCGATTGAGGTGTTCTGTTGTTGGATGTAATAATGAACATAGCAGTCGTCATTTACCCCCGACAACTGAGCCACTGAAGATGCAGAGGATAACGTTACTTTCGTTTTTAAAAAGGAAAGCACCGATCCCGATCTACATATGTGTCTAGTTCGTGCGAATCGTTTCTGATGCAGCTTCACCCACAGCAGAAGTAGGTATAAGAGTTTTTTTATGAATCTTTGCAAACGGCCTTTCTTTATAATGTGCTTGTTGGAAAGTTTTGCCGCTAAATGTGGCTAAAGTAAACATTACATTTGCATTTAAAGGGACCATGGAATAAAATGAGTTGTTTTTTCGCAGAGCTGATTTTAAAAGGGTAAAATGGTGTTTTATTACACTACTATTTAACCAAATTATATTATAGACTTTTCATTAAGACCCTAAAGAATCATATGAACTTGTGGAAAATGGGCATCTGATGACCCCTTTAAGGTTTTCTGACCATGAGACTCAACTATTTTCTGCAGTTCTCCAGCTGTGATCTTTGGAGAGTCTTTAGCCACTCAAACTCCCCTCCTCGTCGTGCATTAGGACGATATACACACATTCTCTTTCAGGCAGATTCGTAACATTTGTTGATTGGAATTTCTTAATTATTGCCCTGGTGGTGGAAATTAGAATTTTTACTGCTCTAGCTCTTTTCTTAAAGCCACTTTGGCCTTTGTTTCCCTCATATTTATATTCCTGTGAAACAGAAAGCTATGGCTGGATAATGTCATGTTCATAATCACCCAGGGGCCTCATTTATAAAGACTTGCGTAGAAACCATCCTTGATTTTATCTAAGAACTTTTCTGATTTGATCGTAAGAGCGATTCAGAGAAAACGAACGTACCACGAAATCCATGCGTACGCCAGTCATTCGGTTATAAATCACAAATGATCGTGGAATTGTGTGCAGCTGAATGTTCCGCCGTCGAAACGCCCCTGCTTAATTAATTAACATATAAAATGAGCTCATTCCTAAAGCAAAAACTCTGTGACAATGGCAAGTAAAAAGGACCGCAAGAAATCAAATTATAGTGAGGCTGAACTATCTGCAATACCAGGCATTACCACAAGGAAACGGTCGTACGCCAAGCTGGAATCTGACGTGGAGATAAGTACTTTTCCACGTCAAAGACGGTTTTTATAAATCTCTACTTTGACGTGGATTTGATCGTACGAACACTCTAAGATCAAATCAGTGCGTAAGAAAGTTTTATAAATGAGGCCCCTGGTGTGCTCAAAATTGTTAATATGAATGGAAATATACTTCAGAGATATTTTACTCATAATAATTTTTAGGGGTGTCAATAATTGTGTCCAACGTGTATTTGAGAAAAACATTTCATAATGAGATTTTCCCACATTTCCAATAGTTTTAGTTCAATGAAAGGTTAGATTTTTGTGAATTTTTTTTATTTAATTTTAAAAGGATTAACAATGCAGACTAATTTTCACAGCCTCCTTTGATCATATTTACCAAGGGTACCAACATACCATGACTGTTTGTTTACAAATAACAATATTCAAGAAACAAGGTTAGCTGATTTTAACTAGCTGTTTAACTGTCTTAAAAGTTTCAATTATTGGCTTTGTTGCAAAGTCCCACCATTTTGAGAGATCATTCAGTCATTAAATAGAGAAAACCCAGCTGAAAATATACTTTAAACAAAAGTACTATATTACATTAACTTTAACCACTAACTTTAAAGTTGAGGTGCTAAATTTCAGCTAAATTGTCATTTGTTCCTACCATCTTAAAACAGACTACTGTTAAAAATATTACTGTTTTACTGTATTTTGTGATCAAATAAGTACAGCTTCGGCAGTCGTGGTAGTCTATACGTAAAATTGAATGTAGAGAAATTTAAAACTGCTCAGGATTATTGATTAAAGGTGTATGATTTGAGCACCATAATGTTATAAATGCATTAATATGGCATGGTATTATATTATAGGCAAAAAATGCAAAACCCAGTTTAATACAATTTGTAACAGTTCTCCATCTCCAACTAAATGTTTCTGGCTTGAAAAAAACAGTTAAAGAGCCATTCCATATTTTAGAAATTCAAAATATAAATAAAATATTATTGTATTTTGAACAAATGTAATTGAAAAGCACGTTTAATTTACACTTTCATCTCTGCTTTCCAAGCTTGATCATAACACCCCACTGTGCTGTGTTTCCATAGAGACGCAGTGTACAGCAGTACAACCTCTTTCAGTGACTTTCATCATTTTTACACATATTTATAGAGCACAAAGTGATAATTTAAAAAAAGAAACTAGATAATTTATACCCACAGCAAAAATGATGATTGAGTTACATACCAGCGTTTAATGATTTGGGGGTTGTTCAAAAAGTAGCTCTTCACTATGAGCAAATAGTAGCGATGCTTGCTTTGGTAAACACTGCTAATAAAATAAACTCAACTGGTTATTCTGAATGTGGAAATATTGTAAAGGTCAGCACGCACATAACCTAGTGCTGCCACATTGTGGTTAAAATAATAATTGCATAAGGAATGCATTCTTAGAGCTTTGTTCCCTGTTTCTTCTTTAGTGGGAAAAGCTACAGATGTCTACAAGCGAGCGACGGAAGATCTTCTGTTCTGTGACTTTTCACCTGGCTGCTGTGGTGTGTGTCATCTGGTCCCTCTACGTTCTGATTGACCGCACAGCTGAAGAGATTCGCCAAGGCAAGAACAATGGTAAACACAATAACACGCACACAATGTAGTTATGTAACATAGGTTTTAATGTTTGCAGGAGGGCATGAGGTGCAGTCTAGTGTTATTAAGTTCCTGTGTTATCCACTGTTATTATTTCATTTAGTTTAGTACAGCTGGAATGTTGTATTGAATAATCAGCATCTAGTTTTATAATTGATTATATGTGACCCTGGACCACAAAACTAGTCTTAAGAAGCACAGGTATATTTGTAGCAATAGCCAAAAATACATTGAATGGGACAAAATTATCTATTTTTTATGCCAAAAATCTTTAGGATATTAAGCAAAGATCACGTTTCATGAAGATATTTTGTACATTTCCTACCATAAATATATCAAAACTTAATTTTTGATTAGTAATATGCATTAAAAAAAACTCTTTTTTATTTCTTTTTCAATATTTAGATTTTTATGCACCCTCAGATTCCAGGTTATTAAATGGTTGTATCTCGACCAAATATTGCCCTATCCTAACAAACCATACATCAATGAAAAGCTTAGTTTTTCAGCTTTCAAAAGATTTACCCTTATGACTGGTTTTGTGGTCCATGGTCACATATAGTGGTGTAATTCAGTAATGTTGTAAAGTAGCTTTGATTAAACTCAATTTAAGCCTTTTTTTTTTTTTTACCTCTAAATAATCATCAGGACAAAATACAAATCATATTTACAAATCAAGCCAAACACATGAAATGAGGAAAAACTGTTTTGTTATTGTTAACTAAAAAGTATGAGAAGAAAAAAAGTATGGTTTAATATAACGGAAATTATGTCTCTTACTGAAATATGTAGTAGATCATGAAAGATTTGCTTTATTTAAATCCACATCTTTTTATAAATATTTTGGACTGTAGGGGGCGTCATTGTTTTGATTATGCAAAATTGCACTCTGAGAGCTACTGGTGCTACCTGTTACCTCAACACAACTCAGAAAATAAAATAATGCGATGCCGCATTGTACGGCTTTTGGTTGTAATTTTCAGTAAAAGGCCGACAAGAGAAGCAATATAAGTCTTCACTGCTTTCCTAGCGATAAGTAGAGGAGAAAAGAATGAGAAGATGCCTGTGAATGAATAAATATTTCTAAAGACCCACGTCTTTGTTCACTTCACTTTAGCCCTGATGCCTTTGAGGCTTTTAGTAGACCACAGCCACTAAAAGATCTTACAAATGGCAGAAACAAGAAACGCTAGATGCCATCCTGGCAAGATGCAAACATGCCGACGCTTGTCATGACACCGCAGCCACTGAAGGAGTTTCTCAGTGTGGATTTCACTTGATATCATAAGCCTTTAAGTCTCCTTGTGGGGAATATTTTGAGTTTGAGCCTACGCTTATATCCACCACCGCCTGTAAGCTCTTTCAGTAGCTGTGGTCATTGTATCAGTAATTTATTGTCCGAGTTGTGTTGGGGTAAAAATAGCAACAGGCAGTGCCAGAAGCTCATTGAGTGCAACCATTTCACATCATTGAAATAATGGCGCCCCCCATAGTCCAAAATATGTATGAAACAAAGTGGATTTCTTAAAATAATGTAAATATTTCATGGGTTTTCCACTACATATTTTAGTAAGAGACATCATTTATGTTATATTAAAGGAGTAGTTCACTTCCAGAGCAAAAATGTACAGATAATGTACTCACCCTGTTGTCATCCAAGATGTTCATGTCTTTTTTTCAGTCATTTTGAGGAAAACATTTCAGGAATTATCCCTATATAGTGGACTTCTATGGTGCCCACGAGTTTGAACTTCCAAAATGCATTTTCAATGCAGCTTCAAAGGGCTCAAAATGATCCCAGCCGAGGAATAAGTGTCTTATCTAGCGAAACGAAAAAAAAGTATATATTTTTTAACCTCAAATGCTCTTCTTCTCTAGCTCTGCCATGTGCATGCGTACTCTGTGCAGTCCCGTTCAAGAGTTATGGTATGTCAAAAAAATCTCATTTTCTTCTCCAACTTCAAAAGCTGTAGGACGATTTTGAAGTTGCAGGAGAAAATGAGATGGGAGTTTTTCGACATACCCTAACTGTATTGAACTGGAATGCAGAGCTAGACAAGATGAACATTTAAGGTTAAAAAGTATATAACTTTTTTAGAAAATGACCAATTGTCTCACTAGATAAGACCCTTATTCTTTTGCTGGGATCGTTTAGAGCTTATTGA
This sequence comes from Garra rufa, assembly GCF_049309525.1. Classification (NCBI taxonomy): domain Eukaryota; kingdom Metazoa; phylum Chordata; class Actinopteri; order Cypriniformes; family Cyprinidae; genus Garra; species Garra rufa. Next base: position 39,222,613 of record NC_133366.1, on the reverse strand, counting down.
AGCTGCATTTGAACTGCATTTTGGAAGTTCAAACTCATGGGCACTATATGGAGATAATTCTTGAAAAGTTTTCCTTAAAAAACATAATTTCTTTACGACTGAAGAAAGAAAGACATGAATATCTTGGATGACAACGAGGTGAGAACATTATCTGTAATTTTTTCTTCTGGAAGTGAACTACTCCATTAAGCCATAGAAGTCTTAATACCTGGGGTTCCCTTTAAGAATCATAAGTTGGTTAGCATCTGAGACAGTTTTTAGAGACACTAAAATTAAGTTTCAGTATAAAGTCCAAGACAACTGGGAAAAATAAGAACCAGAGAAACAAAACAAACTAACAAAAAGAAGACTTACTTCAGCTTTTAATGCAATGATGTAGCACTATAATGTTGGAACCGCCGTATAGCCATGTGGGAAGTTATTCTATTTTAGAGTAGCTGGAAGTTAATATAATATAGTGCTGTAATTCCATGCCATGCTGTCATTGCACACACAGCGCTGGTGCGTTTGTCCCCTTTCAATGCCGTAGGGGTGCTGGATTGGCCGTTCTGGACCAAGCTCATCGTGGTGGCGGTTGGCTTTGCTGGAGGACTCATCTTCATGTACATTCAGTGCAAAGTCTACCTGCAGCTCTGGAGGAGGCTGAAGGCTTTCAACAGGATCATCTTTGTACAGAACTGCCCCGACACCGTCCGCAACGGAGAAAACAGGCCGCCCCCGGTCACCCAGAGCAATGGCACACATGGGGCGGCGGAGGTTGCCGCTCCTCAGACACAAACAAACACAGGAGGAGTGGAAATGGCCCCTGTTTGACAATGGATGCTTGCTGCTCTGATCCTCAGTAGCTGAAAAGATTAGGAAAGGGCTCCTGGTGTATTTGACCAAAGTGAATTACATATAACAAAAGCACTTTTTTAATTTTTATTAGAGGGTGGGTAAACTTCTATAAGAAGTTTATATAGGGCTGTCAAATTGTCTGCAATTAACTATATACAAAACAAGGTGTACAAACATTATCACGTGTAATCATACGCTTGATCCATACTTACTGCAATAAGGGATTTCCCTATTATCTGAGCCATTTAAAGGGATAGTTCACCCAAATTCTGAAAATGAAAATTCTCTTTTTTTACTCACTCTAAGACCTTTGTTTATCTTCAGAAGACAAATTAAGATATTTTTGATGACACCCAAGAGCTTTCTGACAGCAATGCATCTAAAATTGTTAAAATAGACCATGTGACATCACATGCATTGTGGTTCTCTCGTGAACAAGCGACGGAGACTGACTTGGAAGAGAGGAATTTGTTGAATAAAAAGTAAACGTAAAAGTATTCTCATTCTTCCTTTCTGGGTTTTTGAACATTTGCACTGCTGTCTATGCATGGTCAAAAAGCTCTTGGATTTCATCAAAAATATCGTAATGTGTGTTCTGAAGATGAATGAAGGTCTTACGGGTTTGGAACAACATGAGGATGAGTAATTAATGACAGAATTTTCATTTTTGGATGAACTATCCTTTAAACAACCTTCATGTGTTTTGTGAGTCTGCAGTCATATCGTATCAATAAGTTGATTAAGAAGGCAAGACACTACAGGCAAAAACATTGTTTTTCATGCACTGGTCAGTTTTATGATTTGGGGCTATGTGGCTCTTCATAATGTTTTAGAGTAAAGAAAACATCCAAAATACACTTTCAAGTGGTGTTTATTGCACTTTTTCAATTCTTTAGATTTAAATTACATTATGTCTTTCAAGGCCTTTTCTCAAAAAGAGTTTTTTAAATACACCAAACTTCATAGCTTTATTTCTATCTATAGTTGAAGTCAAAAGTTTACACACACCTTGCAGAATCTGCAAAATATTAATTATTTTACCAAAATAAGAGGGATCACACAAATTACATGTTATTTTATTCAGTACTGACCTGAATAAGATATTTCACATAAAAGAAATTCACATATAGTCTTAAAGAGAAAATAATAATGAATGAATTCATAAAAATTACCCCTTTCAAAAGTTAAATACAGAAAAATGCTGAAAAACCAAAGAATTTGTGGGCCGTGAAGGATTTTTCTAAAGAACAGTGGGCAGTTTAACTGTTCAGGACAAACAAGGGACTCATGAACAACTATCACTAAACAAAAAACACAGCAGTGCATCATTCAGGTAACAACACAGTATTGGGAATCAAGTGTATATTAACCCTCTGGGGTCTGAGGGTGTTTTGGGGCCCTGAAGAAGTTTGACATGCCCTGACATTTGTTGTTTTTTCAGTATTTTAAAATAGTGACGCATTTCTAAAAGCAGTTCACGGAGACAGAGAAAACAGAGAAATCACACTGTTTGTTTTCTTTATTCTATAAAAAAGCACAGCGTTCTTTTGCTCTTGTGAGTGTGCACAAATAAAACTACACACTTAACAGCTTCCAATGATGGATAGCTCTAATTTGTATGACTGAAACCGACAGAGTATTTTTAGTGTCTTTTGCACTGATCTTAAAAAAAGTAGGTTGGTCACGCTGGCGTGACCGTCGGCCCCAGAGGGTTAAACCCCTTCCAACAATGACTTTATGATTTTGAGATCCATCTTTTCACACTGAGGACAACTGAGGGACTTATATATAACTATCACAGAACTTTCAAATACTCACTAATGCTTCAAGAAATAAAGAAAAAACATGCTTAAGAGCCGGGGGTGAAAACTTTTGACCTGAATGAAGATGTGTACATTTTTTTTTTTTTGTTATTGTGCCTAAATATCTTTTTTCCCCATTTAGTACTGCCCTTAAGAAGCTACAGAAGATACCTACATGTTTCCCAGAAGACAACATAAGTTAAATTTAGCCTGATTTTCAAATTCAAAAAGTTTTCAGCTACTAGCTCTTAATGCATTGTTTCCTTCTGAAGCATCAGTGAGCATTTGAACCTTCTGTAATAGTATTATATTATTTTTTCTTGTGGACTATATGTAAACATCTTTTATGTCAAAAATATCGTATTCAGGTCAGTACTACATAAAAAATAACATGCATTTTTTATGATCCCTTTAACTTTGGTAAAATAAAAATTTGCAGATTCTGCAAGGTGTGTGTAAACTTCTGACTTCAACTGTATATTTTAAAGGGTTTTACTGAGGGGTTTGTTCATGTATAATTTGCCTGTATTTATACAATATTTTATTTCTAAAAACATGGTGCAAACATTATTTTCTGACTGTTGGCAGTATTTTCTGATTTATAGAGTGAAAAATGAGATATTTAAAATGCCCTCTGTAAAAGTGAACTAATATTTAAACAAATTTTAAACATGGCTTTATCTAATGTTCAGACTTCTATTTTGTACATTTTCAAACACAACATTTCAGAAAATGTCTGTTAAAGGGATGGTTTACCCACTCTTAGGCCATTCAAGATGTAGATTAATTTGTTTCTTCATTGAAACAGATATGAAAAGACTTGGATCCTCTGCAGTGAATGGGTGCTGTCAGAATTTAAATTAAACAGCTGAACCAGCTACATTTCTCCAAATCTGTTCTAAAGAAGAACCAAACTCATCTCCATCCCAGATGACTTGAGAGGGAATACATTTTCAGCAAATTTGTATTTTGGAGTGATCTTAATTTTTTTTTCCTGTTCATCTGGGGTGTCTTGCCTTAATCAATTGGCAGCCCTATTCTATAACCTTCATACTGTATATTTCTTGCTGGTTAGACCTAAGCAAAAATAAGGGTAAACATTCTTATATTCCTAACCTGTTCTGAAGTGTTTTAGCTGTTCTCTCCTGCTTCGTAGATTAGCGAGACCTCACTGACATCTGAATGTGACACGGGACCAGAGGTGAACATGGCAGTTACACCGGGGATTATTCAAGTTAAGGAAGCCAATCCTCTATAGCTTTGGCTTTCACCTCATCCGTCTTTTCCTTAATCTGTTAACTCTTGGATCAGGTAAAGATGTGACGAGACACCTTACAAAGAAATAGAATTAAATACATGGAAAGTCTTCAAGAAACCAAAGACACAAGTGTTACAAAATGGAAATCAGACAAGCATTGGTAAATAGCTTATGTTAATGTTAACACAATAACTAAGTTTTTGATTTTATAGTTTGTTTACAGTTGGCAAGGAAGAAACCATACATCCATATTCTGGTTATCATAATTTCATCTTTTTATTTCAATGGATGAATGAGATTTCAGATCAGATATGGTGGGTATTATAGGAAGTCTATACAAGAAAGACCAGGTAACCTGAATTAGTTTTTTCTCTATGCTTTATGGCATTAAGGACTGGATCTTTTTTCTTTTTAAAAAACTTATGCAGCTTTTGAGGAATGTTTTGATGGTTTATGATTTGGAGAATTGTGTTTATTCATTTCTAAGACAGAGATTTGTTAATTTGCGGGTTTGGAGGTGATCAGGTTTTGCTGAGTGGCATTCAGAAAGAAGTCAGCAAATTTTACATTTTTGTATTGTGATTTTACTGCAGTGATTTCATATACCTAGATATATGAAAGTAATTCTAAAAAAAAATAACAAATAGGGTCGTGTCAGGATCAATTGAGATTTGCTTATCAACATCAGTGTTCACAATTCAAATGAACATTATCAAAAAAACATGCAAAATCAGTCAGTGCAATAAACCAGTGAATGTATCAAACTGTTTCAAAGTCTCTGTTTATTTATAGATTAATAATACTGTTACCCTTAGTGACTAAGTAACCCTCTTCCTTACAAAAACACATTTCTGCACAAGGCCTAATACACGCTGGTAGCACAAAACATCAAGCAATGTCTTGTTCTTTCTGTTCTTATACACAGCGTGATGTCCTTTCCTCTACAGTAAACTTTACCGTAGTAGAGCAGCAGGATTTCACAGTACTATATGTCCGTATCAGAATTCAGAGATACATCTTCTTTAGTCTCGTCTTCCATGTGTTTCTCTTGTGAAACTGCAGATGGTGCG
>NC_133366.1:39191845-39217146 GCF_049309525.1 Garra rufa | reverse complement strand
TGTTTTATAAAAAGAATTATAAATTGTCTTGTTTTTGCTGTCATAAAGTAATTTTACAAGTCGGTAATATATACAAAACAAAATGAAAAAAAAAAAATGAAATTAAACATTAATTTCCGACCAGTTCATCGCGTGAATAAAGAATACTGATTTATGACATGATACCAGCGGAACTCCCGACTAATCTCTATAATACACGGAACAAAAATACCGTCGAACCGTCTCAGTGGTCCGTGCCTTAAATCTTCCCCCCTAACGTCACACGTGTGAAAGACAGACGTTCATCTATATCAGCAAATATGGTGTTTTTTGGTTAATAGCTTCATTTAATTAATAATTACTGTTGAATAGCGTGTTTAATGACACATATTTTCACTTCAGCCGAAGGCAGCCAAAGGGAAGGCAAAACCAGAGCAGAAGGCTGTTCACCCATACAGCAGGAAAGCTGCATATTTAGCAAGAGCTGTCAGCAAACAACAGAGGAAAGAAAAGTGAGACGCGTTTCTTCTTCACTTTTATATATATATATATATATTATATATATATATATAAATATATATATATATATATATATATATATATATATATATATATATATATATATATATATATATATATATAAAACACTGTAACGCCTGTAAATGTAATATTTGTAAAATCACTTCTAGGTTAAAAGGTGAAAAGGCACAGCGTCTAAATTTAATAGGTGAGTAGTTTATTTTTATTTTGTGCTGCCTTTGTGTAAACAGATAATTTGAACGCTTGTTTGTTGACCGGTTTGTGAAAGGACATTGAATAATTTTCAGTATATCAGTTATACCCTAGCTGACAAAAATACGTTCCCGTTAAGTTATTGAAACGTTTTTGAATGATTTTTAAAAACGTTTTTAGAAAAATAGACATAAAAACTTTTTTTGCAAACACTATGGGAACGTTACTTATGTTCTGTTGTCTTCTGAATCATCTGAAACATCTAAAAAAAACGTTTAATAATAATGTCCAACTGTAACATTTCAGAATAATACTCCATGAACAATGTATAGATAACATTTTTTTGCGGACGTTTTAAGAACATCAACTCTGAACAAACCTTTTATAAGGTTTACTGGTTGAACATTTGTTTATAAGTTAGAGAGAACCTTACCACAATGTTATCCAAAGAAATTAGAATGTTCCCTGTTATCTGCGTACTTGTCTTCACTAATTTTCTCCAGGTGAAAAACTTTCGTGGTTCCAAAGCCAGCTGGACCCTGACAAATCAGAATACACCAAACACGATGCTTGTAAAATAGTTGAGAGGTATGAAAACCCCTAAGCAAACTTACAAAGCTCTGCACACACAACACTGTCTTACGTATGGAAATGTTGAAAAGCTGTGTATTGAATGAAATAAAACAGCCACCTCGGCTTATGTCCTTTTTCTCAGGTACCTTCACCGGTTTGATGGAGAGCTGGAGCAGATTGAGTTAGCGAACAGTATTAAAGGACGACAGGGTCGTCAGTACGCCTCTAGAGAGGCTGTCATCAGACAAACAATAGAGCGAGAGACAGCGGTGTATGAAGGCAATGGCTTTGGTATGTTTCCTATATTCACATTGACTTTTTTTTGTGGGTCTCTATTATCTTTGTTTCCTGCCATGTGAGAGGTTTATGTGAGCAGTGTTAAGAATGCTTGAATAAAATGTTTCCTGCAATAATTAAGACACTATTTCTGTAAAATAAAAAAGTGTAAAACACTTTAAGTACTGACTTAAAAAGTGTGTGTGTATATATATATATATATAAAGCTGAAGTCAAAAGTTTACATACACCTTGAAAAATCTGCAAAATGTTTATTTAACCAAAATAAGAGGGATCATACAAAATGCATGCTATTTTTTTATTTAGTATTGACCTGAATAAGATAGTTCACATAAAAGATGTTTACATAAAGTCCACAAGAGAAAATAATAGTTGAATTTATTAAAATGACCCTTTTCACATTCTTAATACTGTCGTGTTATCTGAATGATCCCCAGCTTTTTTTTTTTTTGTTTAGTGATAGTTGTTCTTGTTAGTCCTGAACAGTTAAACTGCCCACTGTTCTTCTAAATAATCTTTTAGGTCCCATTAAATTTTTGGTTTTGCAACATTTTTGTGTATTTGAACCCTTTTCAACAATGACTATGATTTTGCGATCCATCTTTTCACACTGAGGACAATTGAGAGACTATGACAGAAGGTCCAAATGCTCACTGATGCTTCAGAAAGAAAAACGATGCATTAAGAGCAAGGGGTGAAAACTTTTGAACAGAATGAAGATGTATACATTTTTCTTATTTTACATAAATATCCAATTTTTTTTCATTCAGTACTGCCCTTCAGAAATTACAGAAGATACTTACATGTTCCCCAGAAGACAAAATAAGCTAAATTTATCCTGATCTTCAAATTCCAAAAGTTTTCACCCCATGGCTCTTAATGCATTGTGTTTCCTTCTGGAGCATCAGTGAGTGTTTAAAGCTTCTGTAATAGTTGTAGTCCCTCAGGTGTCCTTGGTGTGAAAAGATGGATCTTATAATCATATATTCATTGTTGGAAAAGGTTCAAACTCATGAACAACTATTACTAAACAAAAACAACTGTGGGTCATTCAGGTAACAACATAATATTAAGAATCAAGTGTATGTAAACTTTTGAACTAGGTCATTTTTATAAATTCCACTATTATTTTCCCCTGTGGACTAAATGTAAAAAAAGAACACATTTATTGTGGTAAAATAATTGACATTTTGCAGATTCTGCAAGGTGTATGTAAACTTTTGACTTAAACTGTAGGCTGTTTAGAAAGGCCAATTATGCACTTTTACAAGGTTAATACTTAATATATGCAGCTGCCTTTGTTACATTTAGGCAACGTCGTGTTCTAGATGATTAAATGTTTAAAATGTCTTTCTTTTTTTACTTTACAGAAATCCCTGATATCATCAACTCTAAGCACCTGAAAGTGTTTAGGTAATTACTACATAAAAGCATGATAATTTTTTTTCATAGCAAGCCACAGAACTTTGTAAAGTCCCACCAAAACCCTAACATAATTCCAAATTGTCTAACCTTGAGACACTTTTGTTTAACAGAGAGTGGACTGGTGACCTCAAGAAACTCCCCAACATTAAGATGACAAAGGTTTCAGCCAAAGACAGCGCACCATCTGCAGTTTCACAAGAGAAACACATGGAAGACGAGACTAAAGAAGATGTATCTCTGAATTCTGATACGGACATATAGTACTGTGAAATCCTGCTGCTCTACTACGGTAAAGTTTACTGTAGAGGAAAGGACATCACGCTGTGTATAAGAACAGAAAGAACAAGACATTGCTTGATGTTTTGTGCTACCAGCGTGTATTAGGCCTTGTGCAGAAATGTGTTTTTGTAAGGAAGAGGGTTACTTAGTCACTAAGGGTAACAGTATTATTAATCTATAAATAAACAGAGACTTTGAAACAGTTTGATACATTCACTGGTTTATTGCACTGACTGATTTTGCATGTTTTTTTGATAATGTTCATTTGAATTGTGAACACTGATGTTGATAAGCAAATCTCAATTGATCCTGACACGACCCTATTTGTTATTTTTTTTTAGAATTACTTTCATATATCTAGGTATATGAAATCACTGCAGTAAAATCACAATACAAAAATGTAAAATTTGCTGACTTCTTTCTGAATGCCACTCAGCAAAACCTGATCACCTCCAAACCCGCAAATTAACAAATCTCTGTCTTAGAAATGAATAAACACAATTCTCCAAATCATAAACCATCAAAACATTCCTCAAAAGCTGCATAAGTTTTTTAAAAAGAAAAAAGATCCAGTCCTTAATGCCATAAAGCATAGAGAAAAAACTAATTCAGGTTACCTGGTCTTTCTTGTATAGACTTCCTATAATACCCACCATATCTGATCTGAAATCTCATTCATCCATTGAAATAAAAAGATGAAATTATGATAACCAGAATATGGATGTATGGTTTCTTCCTTGCCAACTGTAAACAAACTATAAAATCAAAAACTTAGTTATTGTGTTAACATTAACATAAGCTATTTACCAATGCTTGTCTGATTTCCATTTTGTAACACTTGTGTCTTTGGTTTCTTGAAGACTTTCCATGTATTTAATTCTATTTCTTTGTAAGGTGTCTCGTCACATCTTTACCTGATCCAAGAGTTAACAGATTAAGGAAAAGACGGATGAGGTGAAAGCCAAAGCTATAGAGGATTGGCTTCCTTAACTTGAATAATCCCCGGTGTAACTGCCATGTTCACCTCTGGTCCCGTGTCACATTCAGATGTCAGTGAGGTCTCGCTAATCTACGAAGCAGGAGAGAACAGCTAAAACACTTCAGAACAGGTTAGGAATATAAGAATGTTTACCCTTATTTTTGCTTAGGTCTAACCAGCAAGAAATATACAGTATGAAGGTTATAGAATAGGGCTGCCAATTGATTAAGGCAAGACACCCCAGATGAACAGGAAAAAAAAATTAAGATCACTCCAAAATACAAATTTGCTGAAAATGTATTCCCTCTCAAGTCATCTGGGATGGAGATGAGTTTGGTTCTTCTTTAGAACAGATTTGGAGAAATGTAGCTGGTTCAGCTGTTTAATTTAAATTCTGACAGCACCCATTCACTGCAGAGGATCCAAGTCTTTTCATATCTGTTTCAATGAAGAAACAAATTAATCTACATCTTGAATGGCCTAAGAGTGGGTAAACCATCCCTTTAACAGACATTTTCTGAAATGTTGTGTTTGAAAATGTACAAAATAGAAGTCTGAACATTAGATAAAGCCATGTTTAAAATTTGTTTAAATATTAGTTCACTTTTACAGAGGGCATTTTAAATATCTCATTTTTCACTCTATAAATCAGAAAATACTGCCAACAGTCAGAAAATAATGTTTGCACCATGTTTTTAGAAATAAAATATTGTATAAATACAGGCAAATTATACATGAACAAACCCCTCAGTAAAACCCTTTAAAATATACAGTTGAAGTCAGAAGTTTACACACACCTTGCAGAATCTGCAAATTTTTATTTTACCAAAGTTAAAGGGATCATAAAAAATGCATGTTATTTTTTATGTAGTACTGACCTGAATACGATATTTTTGACATAAAAGATGTTTACATATAGTCCACAAGAAAAAATAATATAATACTATTACAGAAGGTTCAAATGCTCACTGATGCTTCAGAAGGAAACAATGCATTAAGAGCTAGTAGCTGAAAACTTTTTGAATTTGAAAATCAGGCTAAATTTAACTTATGTTGTCTTCTGGGAAACATGTAGGTATCTTCTGTAGCTTCTTAAGGGCAGTACTAAATGGGGAAAAAAGATATTTAGGCACAATAACAAAAAAAAAAAAATGTACACATCTTCATTCAGGTCAAAAGTTTTCACCCCCGGCTCTTAAGCATGTTTTTTCTTTATTTCTTGAAGCATTAGTGAGTATTTGAAAGTTCTGTGATAGTTATATATAAGTCCCTCAGTTGTCCTCAGTGTGAAAAGATGGATCTCAAAATCATAAAGTCATTGTTGGAAGGGGTTTAACCCTCTGGGGCCGACGGTCACGCCAGCGTGACCAACCTACTTTTTTTAAGATCAGTGCAAAAGACACTAAAAATACTCTGTCGGTTTCAGTCATACAAATTAGAGCTATCCATCATTGGAAGCTGTTAAGTGTGTAGTTTTATTTGTGCACACTCACAAGAGCAAAAGAACGCTGTGCTTTTTTATAGAATAAAGAAAACAAACAGTGTGATTTCTCTGTTTTCTCTGTCTCCGTGAACTGCTTTTAGAAATGCGTCACTATTTTAAAATACTGAAAAAACAACAAATGTCAGGGCATGTCAAACTTCTTCAGGGCCCCAAAACACCCTCAGACCCCAGAGGGTTAATATACACTTGATTCCCAATACTGTGTTGTTACCTGAATGATGCACTGCTGTGTTTTTTGTTTAGTGATAGTTGTTCATGAGTCCCTTGTTTGTCCTGAACAGTTAAACTGCCCACTGTTCTTTAGAAAAATCCTTCACGGCCCACAAATTCTTTGGTTTTTCAGCATTTTTCTGTATTTAACTTTTGAAAGGGGTAATTTTTATGAATTCATTCATTATTATTTTCTCTTTAAGACTATATGTGAATTTCTTTTATGTGAAATATCTTATTCAGGTCAGTACTGAATAAAATAACATGTAATTTGTGTGATCCCTCTTATTTTGGTAAAATAATTAATATTTTGCAGATTCTGCAAGGTGTGTGTAAACTTTTGACTTCAACTATAGATAGAAATAAAGCTATGAAGTTTGGTGTATTTAAAAAACTCTTTTTGAGAAAAGGCCTTGAAAGACATAATGTAATTTAAATCTAAAGAATTGAAAAAGTGCAATAAACACCACTTGAAAGTGTATTTTGGATGTTTTCTTTACTCTAAAACATTATGAAGAGCCACATAGCCCCAAATCATAAAACTGACCAGTGCATGAAAAACAATGTTTTTGCCTGTAGTGTCTTGCCTTCTTAATCAACTTATTGATACGATATGACTGCAGACTCACAAAACACATGAAGGTTGTTTAAAGGATAGTTCATCCAAAAATGAAAATTCTGTCATTAATTACTCATCCTCATGTTGTTCCAAACCCGTAAGACCTTCATTCATCTTCAGAACACACATTACGATATTTTTGATGAAATCCAAGAGCTTTTTGACCATGCATAGACAGCAGTGCAAATGTTCAAAAACCCAGAAAGGAAGAATGAGAATACTTTTACGTTTACTTTTTATTCAACAAATTCCTCTCTTCCAAGTCAGTCTCCGTCGCTTGTTCACGAGAGAACCACAATGCATGTGATGTCACATGGTCTATTTTAACAATTTTAGATGCATTGCTGTCAGAAAGCTCTTGGGTGTCATCAAAAATATCTTAATTTGTCTTCTGAAGATAAACAAAGGTCTTAGAGTGAGTAAAAAAAGAGAATTTTCATTTTCAGAATTTGGGTGAACTATCCCTTTAAATGGCTCAGATAATAGGGAAATCCCTTATTGCAGTAAGTATGGATCAAGCGTATGATTACACGTGATAATGTTTGTACACCTTGTTTTGTATATAGTTAATTGCAGACAATTTGACAGCCCTATATAAACTTCTTATAGAAGTTTACCCACCCTCTAATAAAAATTAAAAAAGTGCTTTTGTTATATGTAATTCACTTTGGTCAAATACACCAGGAGCCCTTTCCTAATCTTTTCAGCTACTGAGGATCAGAGCAGCAAGCATCCATTGTCAAACAGGGGCCATTTCCACTCCTCCTGTGTTTGTTTGTGTCTGAGGAGCGGCAACCTCCGCCGCCCCATGTGTGCCATTGCTCTGGGTGACCGGGGGCGGCCTGTTTTCTCCGTTGCGGACGGTGTCGGGGCAGTTCTGTACAAAGATGATCCTGTTGAAAGCCTTCAGCCTCCTCCAGAGCTGCAGGTAGACTTTGCACTGAATGTACATGAAGATGAGTCCTCCAGCAAAGCCAACCGCCACCACGATGAGCTTGGTCCAGAACGGCCAATCCAGCACCCCTACGGCATTGAAAGGGGACAAACGCACCAGCGCTGTGTGTGCAATGACAGCATGGCATGGAATTACAGCACTATATTATATTAACTTCCAGCTACTCTAAAATAGAATAACTTCCCACATGGCTATACGGCGGTTCCAACATTATAGTGCTACATCATTGCATTAAAAGCTGAAGTAAGTCTTCTTTTTGTTAGTTTGTTTTGTTTCTCTGGTTCTTATTTTTCCCAGTTGTCTTGGACTTTATACTGAAACTTAATTTTAGTGTCTCTAAAAACTGTCTCAGATGCTAACCAACTTATGATTCTTAAAGGGAACCCCAGGTATTAAGACTTCTATGGCTTAATGGAGTAGTTCACTTCCAGAAGAAAAAATTACAGATAATGTTCTCACCTCGTTGTCATCCAAGATATTCATGTCTTTCTTTCTTCAGTCGTAAAGAAATTATGTTTTTTAAGGAAAACTTTTCAAGAATTATCTCCATATAGTGCCCATGAGTTTGAACTTCCAAAATGCAGTTCAAATGCAGCTTCAATAAGCTCTAAACGATCCCAGCAAAAGAATAAGGGTCTTATCTAGTGAGACAATTGGTCATTTTCTAAAAAAGTTATATACTTTTTAACCTTAAATGTTCATCTTGTCTAGCTCTGCATTCCAGTTCAATACAGTTAGGGTATGTCGAAAAACTCCCATCTCATTTTCTCCTGCAACTTCAAAATCGTCCTACAGCTTTTGAAGTTGGAGAAGAAAATGAGATTTTTTTGACATACCATAACTCTTGAACGGGACTGCACAGAGTACGCATGCACATGGCAGAGCTAGAGAAGAAGAGCATTTGAGGTTAAAAAATATATACTTTTTTTTCGTTTCGCTAGATAAGACACTTATTCCTCGGCTGGGATCATTTTGAGCCCTTTGAAGCTGCATTGAAAATGCATTTTGGAAGTTCAAACTCGTGGGCACCATAGAAGTCCACTATATAGGGATAATTCCTGAAATGTTTTCCTCAAAATGACTGAAAAAAAGACATGAACATCTTGGATGACAACAGGGTGAGTACATTATCTGTACATTTTTGCTCTGGAAGTGAACTACTCCTTTAATATAACATAAATGATGTCTCTTACTAAAATATGTAGTGGAAAACCCATGAAATATTTACATTATTTTAAGAAATCCACTTTGTTTCATACATATTTTGGACTATGGGGGGCGCCATTATTTCAATGATGTGAAATGGTTGCACTCAATGAGCTTCTGGCACTGCCTGTTGCTATTTTTACCCCAACACAACTCGGACAATAAATTACTGATACAATGACCACAGCTACTGAAAGAGCTTACAGGCGGTGGTGGATATAAGCGTAGGCTCAAACTCAAAATATTCCCCACAAGGAGACTTAAAGGCTTATGATATCAAGTGAAATCCACACTGAGAAACTCCTTCAGTGGCTGCGGTGTCATGACAAGCGTCGGCATGTTTGCATCTTGCCAGGATGGCATCTAGCGTTTCTTGTTTCTGCCATTTGTAAGATCTTTTAGTGGCTGTGGTCTACTAAAAGCCTCAAAGGCATCAGGGCTAAAGTGAAGTGAACAAAGACGTGGGTCTTTAGAAATATTTATTCATTCACAGGCATCTTCTCATTCTTTTCTCCTCTACTTATCGCTAGGAAAGCAGTGAAGACTTATATTGCTTCTCTTGTCGGCCTTTTACTGAAAATTACAACCAAAAGCCGTACAATGCGGCATCGCATTATTTTATTTTCTGAGTTGTGTTGAGGTAACAGGTAGCACCAGTAGCTCTCAGAGTGCAATTTTGCATAATCAAAACAATGACGCCCCCTACAGTCCAAAATATTTATAAAAAGATGTGGATTTAAATAAAGCAAATCTTTCATGATCTACTACATATTTCAGTAAGAGACATAATTTCCGTTATATTAAACCATACTTTTTTTCTTCTCATACTTTTTAGTTAACAATAACAAAACAGTTTTTCCTCATTTCATGTGTTTGGCTTGATTTGTAAATATGATTTGTATTTTGTCCTGATGATTATTTAGAGGTAAAAAAAAAAAAAAGGCTTAAATTGAGTTTAATCAAAGCTACTTTACAACATTACTGAATTACACCACTATATGTGACCATGGACCACAAAACCAGTCATAAGGGTAAATCTTTTGAAAGCTGAAAAACTAAGCTTTTCATTGATGTATGGTTTGTTAGGATAGGGCAATATTTGGTCGAGATACAACCATTTAATAACCTGGAATCTGAGGGTGCATAAAAATCTAAATATTGAAAAAGAAATAAAAAAGAGTTTTTTTTAATGCATATTACTAATCAAAAATTAAGTTTTGATATATTTATGGTAGGAAATGTACAAAATATCTTCATGAAACGTGATCTTTGCTTAATATCCTAAAGATTTTTGGCATAAAAAATAGATAATTTTGTCCCATTCAATGTATTTTTGGCTATTGCTACAAATATACCTGTGCTTCTTAAGACTAGTTTTGTGGTCCAGGGTCACATATAATCAATTATAAAACTAGATGCTGATTATTCAATACAACATTCCAGCTGTACTAAACTAAATGAAATAATAACAGTGGATAACACAGGAACTTAATAACACTAGACTGCACCTCATGCCCTCCTGCAAACATTAAAACCTATGTTACATAACTACATTGTGTGCGTGTTATTGTGTTTACCATTGTTCTTGCCTTGGCGAATCTCTTCAGCTGTGCGGTCAATCAGAACGTAGAGGGACCAGATGACACACACCACAGCAGCCAGGTGAAAAGTCACAGAACAGAAGATCTTCCGTCGCTCGCTTGTAGACATCTGTAGCTTTTCCCACTAAAGAAGAAACAGGGAACAAAGCTCTAAGAATGCATTCCTTATGCAATTATTATTTTAACCACAATGTGGCAGCACTAGGTTATGTGCGTGCTGACCTTTACAATATTTCCACATTCAGAATAACCAGTTGAGTTTATTTTATTAGCAGTGTTTACCAAAGCAAGCATCGCTACTATTTGCTCATAGTGAAGAGCTACTTTTTGAACAACCCCCAAATCATTAAACGCTGGTATGTAACTCAATCATCATTTTTGCTGTGGGTATAAATTATCTAGTTTCTTTTTTTAAATTATCACTTTGTGCTCTATAAATATGTGTAAAAATGATGAAAGTCACTGAAAGAGGTTGTACTGCTGTACACTGCGTCTCTATGGAAACACAGCACAGTGGGGTGTTATGATCAAGCTTGGAAAGCAGAGATGAAAGTGTAAATTAAACGTGCTTTTCAATTACATTTGTTCAAAATACAATAATATTTTATTTATATTTTGAATTTCTAAAATATGGAATGGCTCTTTAACTGTTTTTTTCAAGCCAGAAACATTTAGTTGGAGATGGAGAACTGTTACAAATTGTATTAAACTGGGTTTTGCATTTTTTGCCTATAATATAATACCATGCCATATTAATGCATTTATAACATTATGGTGCTCAAATCATACACCTTTAATCAATAATCCTGAGCAGTTTTAAATTTCTCTACATTCAATTTTACGTATAGACTACCACGACTGCCGAAGCTGTACTTATTTGATCACAAAATACAGTAAAACAGTAATATTTTTAACAGTAGTCTGTTTTAAGATGGTAGGAACAAATGACAATTTAGCTGAAATTTAGCACCTCAACTTTAAAGTTAGTGGTTAAAGTTAATGTAATATAGTACTTTTGTTTAAAGTATATTTTCAGCTGGGTTTTCTCTATTTAATGACTGAATGATCTCTCAAAATGGTGGGACTTTGCAACAAAGCCAATAATTGAAACTTTTAAGACAGTTAAACAGCTAGTTAAAATCAGCTAACCTTGTTTCTTGAATATTGTTATTTGTAAACAAACAGTCATGGTATGTTGGTACCCTTGGTAAATATGATCAAAGGAGGCTGTGAAAATTAGTCTGCATTGTTAATCCTTTTAAAATTAAATAAAAAAAATTCACAAAAATCTAACCTTTCATTGAACTAAAACTATTGGAAATGTGGGAAAATCTCATTATGAAATGTTTTTCTCAAATACACGTTGGACACAATTATTGACACCCCTAAAAATTATTATGAGTAAAATATCTCTGAAGTATATTTCCATTCATATTAACAATTTTGAGCACACCAGGGGCCTCATTTATAAAACTTTCTTACGCACTGATTTGATCTTAGAGTGTTCGTACGATCAAATCCACGTCAAAGTAGAGATTTATAAAAACCGTCTTTGACGTGGAAAAGTACTTATCTCCACGTCAGATTCCAGCTTGGCGTACGACCGTTTCCTTGTGGTAATGCCTGGTATTGCAGATAGTTCAGCCTCACTATAATTTGATTTCTTGCGGTCCTTTTTACTTGCCATTGTCACAGAGTTTTTGCTTTAGGAATGAGCTCATTTTATATGTTAATTAATTAAGCAGGGGCGTTTCGACGGCGGAACATTCAGCTGCACACAATTCCACGATCATTTGTGATTTATAACCGAATGACTGGCGTACGCATGGATTTCGTGGTACGTTCGTTTTCTCTGAATCGCTCTTACGATCAAATCAGAAAAGTTCTTAGATAAAATCAAGGATGGTTTCTACGCAAGTCTTTATAAATGAGGCCCCTGGGTGATTATGAACATGACATTATCCAGCCATAGCTTTCTGTTTCACAGGAATATAAATATGAGGGAAACAAAGGCCAAAGTGGCTTTAAGAAAAGAGCTAGAGCAGTAAAAATTCTAATTTCCACCACCAGGGCAATAATTAAGAAATTCCAATCAACAAATGTTACGAATCTGCCTGAAAGAGAATGTGTGTATATCGTCCTAATGCACGACGAGGAGGGGAGTTTGAGTGGCTAAAGACTCTCCAAAGATCACAGCTGGAGAACTGCAGAAAATAGTTGAGTCTCATGGTCAGAAAACCTTAAAGGGGTCATCAGATGCCCATTTTCCACAAGTTCATATGATTCTTTAGGGTCTTAATGAAAAGTCTATAATATAATTTGGTTAAATAGTAGTGTAATAAAACACCATTTTACCCTTTTAAAATCAGCTCTGCGAAAAAACAACTCATTTTATTCCATGGTCCCTTTAAATGCAAATGTAATGTTTACTTTAGCCACATTTAGCGGCAAAACTTTCCAACAAGCACATTATAAAGAAAGGCCGTTTGCAAAGATTCATAAAAAAACTCTTATACCTACTTCTGCTGTGGGTGAAGCTGCATCAGAAACGATTCGCACGAACTAGACACATATGTAGATCGGGATCGGTGCTTTCCTTTTTAAAAACGAAAGTAACGTTATCCTCTGCATCTTCAGTGGCTCAGTTGTCGGGGGTAAATGACGACTGCTATGTTCATTATTACATCCAACAACAGAACACCTCAATCGCTCAATTGGAGACATTCTTGTTTCAGCTCGGTGAGGGTGGGTCTAAGGTAAGGCGCACATGTCAATCAACTATCATGGGAGCGGCCTCTGTCAGTGTGTTGTCACACCGACAAGAAGCTGAGAATACACAAACTGCCAACACACATTCATGTTCAAACAACATGTAAAAGTGAGTTTTGCATCCGATGACCCCTTTAAAAAAAATCAAACAGCACATACATTACCACATGTTGTTTGGGAGGGTTTCCAGAAAAAAATTAAAAGAAAATGCTCTCATCCAAAAACAATCTCTAGCATATCAGTTGTCAGACACGACTGGAACTTCAAATGGGACTGGCTTTTATGGTCAGATAAAACTAAAAAATGAGCTTTTTAGCAACAAACACTCAAGATGGGTTTGGTGCACACAGACATAAAATAGCACCCCATGTGTACAATGAAATATACTTCTGTATTTTTGATGTTGTGGGCCTATATTTCTGCTGAAGGTCCTGGACATCTTGTTCAGATACATAGCATCATGGATTCTATCAAATACCAACAGAGAAAAAATCTAAACCTGACTGACTCTGCTAGAAATCTTATAATGGGCCATGTTTGGATCTTCCAAACAGACAATAATCCAAAAACAACACAAAAATGGGTCACTGGGCACCAAAGCAAGCTTCTGCCATGGTCATTCCAGTCCTCTGACCTGAACTCTATAGAAAATCAGTCAAGTGAACTGAAGAGAAGCACCACCATCATAAAGCTGGGAATGTGAAGGGTCTGGAGTGATTCTGGATGAAGGAATAGTCTCTGATCTCTTGTCTGGTGTTCTCCAAACTTATCAGGCATAATAGGAGAAAACTCAGAACTTTTATTTTGGCAAATGGATTTCAAAAATAATTGAATAAAAGGGTACTGTTAATTGTGGCCAATGTGTATTAGAGCAAAACATTTATTTCATTGTGAGATTTCCCCACATTTTAAATTCTTATTCTCCAATGAAAGTCTAGATTTTTGTACATTTTTTTTAAATAAAAGATCAAATAGATAAACAATGCAGATTTATTTTCACAGCCTTTTTTTTTATCATATTTACCAACGGTACTAACAATTCTGACAATTACAACAATTCTTAAAAAAATACAGTTGACTTCAACTTTTCAAGTTTTTCATCTAATATTTATATTTTATTTAGTTTCAGTTTTATTGCAGTGACTGAAAAATATTTTAAATATTTTTTTTAAATTAACAATAACAAAACTGTTTTGATCACACCAGCTGCCACTGGTGTTTAAAAGGATCGTTCATCCAAAAATGAAAATTTTGTCAGTAATTACTCACCCTCATGTTGTTCCAAACCTGTAAGACCTTCGTTCATCTTTGGAACACAAATTAAGACATTTTTATGAAATCAGAGAGCTTTCTGACCCTGCATAGACAGCAATGCAACTACCAAGTTTAAGGCCAAGAAAGGTAGTAAATACATCGATAAACTAGTCCATGTGACATCAGTGGTTCGTCATGGTACTTTCGTGAACACACATTGAAGAATGACACAGAAGAGAAGAACTTGTTGAATAAAGTCGTTATTTTTGTTTTCTTTGTGCACAAAAAGTATTCCCGTAGCTTCATAAAATTAAGGTTGCACCGCTGAGGTCACATGTACTATTTTAACCATGTCTTTACTATCTTTCTGGGCCTTGAACGTGTCAGTTGCATTGCTGTTCATCAAGAAATATCTTAATTTGTGCTCCAAAGATGAACAAAGGTCTTAAAAGGTTTGGAACACGAGATGAGAAATTACAGATTTTCATTTTTTTTATCCCTTTAATGAAACAGGATCTGAGCTAAGAGATGTGTTCAGAGATATGTGTGTCTGTGTACCTTGCGCAACGGCTTGAGGTGTGTCTCCATGATGAAGTCATATTTGCACAGCTCGCAGCAGCGAGTATCAGAGCTCTTGATCCACTGGTGCAGGCAGCCCTGGTGCACAAAACGCAAACTTCCTGTACAGCGGCAAGGGGTGATGAGCGGACACTCCTCGTCCCCTTCACAGTGACAGATCCTGCACAAACAAAAACACATCAGCTTCTCGTTCATTTTCATTCAATTTTCACGCTCATCCATCTCTAACCCGCTCTCTCTCACCTGCACACCTCTAGTTCATCATCAGTGCATGCTTGTTGCGTGGCACCATTTTGATTGGTGGGAATAGTGCATTTACAAGGGGACGGGACAGACATGTTTGGGTCTCCTGAACCTCTCTCCTCATAGGTCTTTGTAAAAGGCTCTTCCTCCTCACTTGCACTCCTACTACTACCACGCTCATTTCCTTTTCTCTGATTGGCTGCCTGGCTTTGGCCCCCACTCTTTGGCTCCTCTCGTTTTGACAACTTTTTGTGGGGCCTGGTGTTGGGGCCTTTGCACAATGGTGGCTGGTTCTCTTTCTGTCCCTCGTCTGAGTTGACAGACATGAGCTTAGCGTTGTCCCGTTCCTCACGGGGAAGCGCTTGCGTGTGTCGGCTGCCGCTGCGTCTCCGTCTTGCCTTCTGGCGGCTCCAGGAGCGAGCTTCTCTCCAGCGCTGCTCGTCCTCTGAGGATGAGTCTGAGTGTGTGTGTGTTTGCTTATGCAACCGGGAATGTCTCGGTTGGTCCACACACTCCGTTGCACACCCGACGGTTCCGGTGCTCTCCCGGCGCCGACGGATACGTCGTTTGACTTGCCGCTTTGCGGTGGGGGCGGGGTCGGAGGCGGGGTTTATGGGCATGATGGGTGTGGTCTGATCTGAGCCATCTACTTCAAGTTTAGTGTGACCACTAGAGCTGCACAACACATACACACAGACGTATAAAAACAAAAGGGATGAAGAAGACACAACAGAGCATGAAATGATTGATGAGGAAAAATTAATGGACAAATAAAAGTGAACTTCTGTTCAAAGGTGGATTTTTTCCACTCATTTTCTTAAAATTTACTGTTCAATAATAATTTTAATAAAGAAAACCAAAAAGAAAACATGGCATTCAAAACATGTAATTTCTTAAACATACCTTCAGAGGTATGCATTCATACATACAGAAAAGACTATTGGTGATATTACTTAAATTTAAATAAAAATTATTTAATACAAAACATAGTGACAAAATTATTTTATTTTCAATTATAAAATTAATTTAATAACCAGATTTCTAAAGTATTGTTCTATTTTGCATTAATTTAATTTAAATGTAATAATTTAATACAAATAATTTAATAACAAATCAGATTTTTCTATTTTATTTTCTTAATTTAATACTAAATGTTTTATAAATTGTATTGTTTTAATTTAATTTTTATAATTTTATACAAAATGTTTCAAATTATATTATTCTCTTTTGCTTTCCTAATTTAGTACAAAATGTTTATAAATTATTATTTTATTGTAATTAAATTTAATAAGTACAATTATTTTTTATTTTGCATTAATTAAATTTAAAAGTAATAATGTTATACAAATGATTTCATAACAAATTATATTTTTCTATTTTGTTCTCAATTTAATCATTTTTTTCATAAATTGTATTATTTTATTCTGATTTAACTTGTATAATTTTATGCAAAATGCTTCATAATTTATAATAATCTATTTTGCTTTCATAATTTAGTACAATGTTTATAAATCAAATAATGCAATACAAATGATTTCATAACAAATTATATTTTTCTATTTTGTTCTTAATTTAATATATATTTTTTAGAAATTATATTATTTTATTCTGATTTAATTTGTATAATTTTATGCAAAATGCATAATTTATATTATTCTATGCTTCATAATTTATATTATTCTATTTTGCTTTCCTATTCCTTATTTAGTACAAAATGTTTATAAATTATTATTCTATTATAACTTAATTTAATAATTATAGTATTGTTCTATTTTGCATTAATTTTATTTAAATGTAATAATTAAATTCAAATGATTTCATAACAAATTATATTTTTATATTTTGTTCTTAATTTAGAACAAAATGTTTTGTAAATTATATTATTCTATTCAAATTTAATTTGTATAATTTGATACAAACGTTTAATAAATTACATTATTCTATTTTGCTTTCCTAATTTAGTACAAAATGTTCAGAAATAATGATTCTATTTTAATTGCACTCTTAATTTAATACAAAATGTTTTTATTAATTATATTATTTTATTTCGTATTGGTAATTTATACAAAATGTTTATAAACCGCATTATTCTAATTTGCAATCTTTAATTTATTTATAATTAAACACATTAAATTGAATGTATTATAATCTCTGCTACACAGTTCTTTTCACTGTTTAATATCTTCTGTCAGCATATTTTCTGATTTAAAATAGAAAAAAAGACACAGACATTACACAACTCAATCCATAAAATCACATGATGTCCAAACATGTAGATGAGCTAAGAACCAATCACATGCGTCGTATCCCACAGCATCGGTCTGCAACCACACTCACCTGCATATGTCCTGGGAGGAGGGTGTAACTGATGTTTGAGAGACGCTGTTCAGCACGGCTCCTGGGGTGGAACTGCTCGCCTGAAACAGCAGGTGACAAAAGCACAACATAATATGTGTGTGCAAAGCACTTAGTTTGTTGTCATTAGGGTTGCTTTGAATAATGATGGTGTGGGTGTGTATGTTACCTTAGATATATTGCTGGATCGACTTCCTGATCGCCCAGGTGCCTTCTCGGCCTAAAGGAAACAAAGTGGATTAATCATATGCTCCCTCTCTTTCTCTTTCTCTCTCTTTTCTCTCTCACCCACATTGAGGCCATACCTTAGTGGTACTACAGAACTCTTTCCCCATCCCAACTTTAAGTGTACAATCAACATATGACCCATCTCAAACTTCAGGCTTCAGGCTCAACCAATGGCTTGTCTGTTAGATTATTTGACCAACGGCAGATGGGGGAGTTTGTAGAAAACCTTTGGTACTTCTGCTATTCAGTTTCATGATGCTAGCAGAAATTACAAGCATCACAAACTAACAAAGAAAAGGCTTTAAAGCAGTGTTTCTGTCACATGTTTGAACAGATCTTTAATGTGACTGCAGCTTTAAGACAAACCAATCCTCTTACTTAAAATAACAGCAGCATCCTAAGACCCATTTGCGTGCGTATGTGTGTTCATGGTAACTAATAAACACAAAGACTATTTTTACGATTTTTAAAGACTGTGGGTAAGAAGACTATATAAAAGGAGAATGAATAATTACTGTCTTCAACGATTCAAATAAAAAATGAACCCAATTTACTTTCTTAATGCATGTTCCTGGTCTGTGAAAGTTATTCGCAATAAAACAGTTTGGCTTTGTGATCAAAATAAACAGGCTGAATACGTTATTAGGTAATGTTAATTAATACCTAAATAACTTTTTTTTTCTAATTTGGATCCACGCAAGTACAGCAACACTCACTTTAAACAATCCCAATTTAGTGTATAAAAAGAATATCCTGTCGCACCACATTATAGTTAAATATTGGTTTTACTTTTTGAATATACACAACCATTTCGTGTTCAGCAAAATATTTTATGTTTTTGAAAGAAGTCTCTTATGCTCACCAAGGCTGAATTTATTTGATCAAAAATATAGTAAAAAATAATTGTTGTTAAATCTTGTTACAATTTATAAGAACTGTTTTCTATTTTAAAGTCTAATTTATTCCTTTGATGCCAGAGATGACTTTTTAGGAGCCATTACTCCAGTTTTCAGTGTCACGTGATCCCATACAAGAAATATTTATTATTATGATCATCAATGTTGAAAACAGTTATGCTTCTTAATATTTTTGTGAAAACCATGATACTTCTTTAGGGTTCTTTGACTTTATTTGAAATAGAAATAACATTAATAGTAACACTGTAAATACGTTTACTGACACTTTTGAACAATTTAATACATACTTAATAAAACTCTCAATTCTTTAAAGAAATCAGATTTTTGAATGATAGTGTATAAATAAAGGGCTTTTTTTCTATACAGTTCTGGTTTAAATGGAAGCCCGTTTCCGCCCCTAAATAAAAAAAAAAAAAAAAAAAGATAATTGTGACTTTTTATCTCACAGTTCTGACTTTTTTTCTCGCAGTTGCGAGTTTACAGTTTGCAATTCTGACTTTTTTTTCTCAGAATTGTGTGATATAAACTTGCAATTCTAAGAACATATCAGTCTTTTTCCCCCTCAAAATCGGACTCCATAACTCTCATTTGTGAGAAAAAGTCAGAATTGTGAGTTTATATCTTGCAAGTCTGACTTTATTATTCACAATTGCAAGTTAATATCTTACAATTCTGAGAAAAAAAGAATTGTGAGATATAAACTCGCAATTATGAAAAAAGTTCGGACTTTATTTCTTGCAATTTTGAGTTTATACCATGCAATTTTATGAAAAAAAAAGTCTTAAAAGTTTATATCTCACAATTCTGACTTTATAACTTGCAATTGCAAGTTAATATCTCAATTCTGAGAAAAAAATTGCAAGAGAAAAATTCAGAATTGTAAAATATATAAAATCTATTTTATGGAAAAAAGTCAAAATTGCAAGATACAAACTCGCTTTTGCAAGAAAAAAATGTCTGCCTTTCTTGCAAAAATTCTGACTTGCTCACAATTGTTAGTTTATATCTCACAATTCTGAGAAAAAAGTCAGAATTGTGAAAAATAAACTCGCAATTCTAAGAACATATCTTTTTTCCTTCAAATTTTATATCTTGCAAGTCTGATTTTATAACTCACAATTGAAATAAACTTGCAATTTTAAGGACATATCTTTTTTTTTTACCTCAAATTTGGGCTTCATAATTAACAAATTGCAAGTTTATATTTTACAATTCTGAGAAAAAATGTCAGAATTGTGAGATACAAACTCGTATTTGCTAGAAGAAAAGTCAGGGTTGTGATAAAAACTCGCAATTGTGAAAAAATGTCAGAATTGTGTTTTTTTCTTGCAATTCTGACTTTATTTTTCACAATTTTGAGTTTATATCACACAATTTTGAGAACAAAGTCAGAATTGTGAGTTTATATCATGCAATTCTGACTTTATAACTCGAAATTGTAAGTTAATATCTTAAAATTCTGAGAAAAATGTCAGACTTGCATGAAAAAAAGTCAGAATTGCAAAATATATATTCTCACTTGCGAAAAAAGTCAGAATTGCAATATACTTTTTATCTTGTAATTCTGTCTCTCGCCATTGTGAGTTTATATCATGCAATTCAGAGAAAAAAAAGTCTGAATTGTGAGTTTATATCTTGCAATTCTGACTTCATAACTTGCAATTGCAAGTTAATATCTCACAAAAGTCAGAATTGCGAGATACAAGCTCATATTTGCTAGAAGAAAAGTAAGGATTGTAAGAAATAAACTCACAATTACGAAAAAAGACAGAATTGTGAGATACAAACTTACATTTGTAAGAAAAAATGTCAGAATTGTGTTTTTTTTCTTGCAATTCTGACTTTATTTTTCACAATTTTGAGAACAAAGTCAGACGTGCAAGAAAAAAAGTCAGAATTGCAAAATATATAATGTCACTTGCCAAAAAAAGTCAGAATCGCTATATACTTTTTATCTTGCATTTCTGATTTTCTCGCAATTGTGAGATTATATCACGCGATTATGAGAAAAAAAGTCTGAATTGTGAGTTTATATCACGCAATTCTGATTTAATAACTCGCAATTGCAAGTTAATACCTCACAATTCTGAATTGAGATATAAACTCGCATTTGCAATAAAAAAAGTCAGAATTACGAGTTTTTATTTGCAATTCTGATGTTATTACACGCAATTGTGAAGTTATATCTCACAGTTCTGAGTAAAAAAATCAGAATTCCAATTTTATATCAAACAACTCTGAAAAAAAAAAGTCAGATTTGTGAGATAGAAACTCGATATAACCTCTTTTAATTTTTTATTCAGTGGCAGAAATGGGCTTCAACAGGATTTGCTACAATTAGTTCAAAATCAATATAAATACAAATGGCACAAAAGGGAATTGTTCACCTTTGACTGTTGTTTTTAAAAATGCTGAATGCTTTGTTTTGCCAGGCGTTTGTGAAAACTGATCTGTATTAGCATTTATTGCCTCTGTGTGCCTCAGGCAGAGCCGATTCCTCCTGGGCTTTTGGTGGATCCACCTTTGCCTCTGGTCCACACCTGGCCCATTATTAACTTAACTATCTTTCCTTCAAGCTAACATACAAGAGCACACACACAAATGATCCTCTAGGGATCATTATCAGTTTGAGAACCCCAAAGTTCACGTAAGGTGTTGCAAGCTCATACATACAATGTTTATTTTATTAGTATTTTTATTATTTTTTTAATGATAGCCCTTACTAATTAACAATTTCAAATTTGTTAAGTGAAAGTAGCAATAACTAGCTCATTTTTTGACTAAAAAATATACGTTGTTTAGCTGCTGTTAGTAAGGATATTATTGAGCTCTGTTCTCTCTCCAGAAGCGACACTATATCGCTTTGAATTATTGATGTGAAAGCCGACAGACACCAACATCTGATCAGCTCATAAATATTTTATACACCCGCAGTGTATCTTTTAGCCAGCATGCAGGTGCAACTGCATCCTCTGAGAGAAAATCATTTTGTTATAAACATGTTTTATGATTGCTTGACATCAGAACCATGGAATAATCATGTTTGCACACACAGCCACTGCATTCCCAGATTGCACCACTCAACCAAACATGATTTTCCTCTTACACTTTCACTTACAGACCATAGTGTAGAAAATCAAAGATGAGTTCTCTTATCTTGATTGTTTCTCCTAAATGAGATTGAGCACAAATGGAGAGTTTGCTTCAGTTTCCTGAGAGAAAGAATCGTGTAATCTCCTATATGTTTCTTCAGAAATCTCAAACTTTGCTGAAGTGTGCATGTGAAAGTCATAGGTTTCAACACCAACACTAAAATTTCTCATCAAAATAGTACACATTCTTACATTTTATAGTTATATACTCAGTCGACAGTTGTCTCTTATACAGTCAAGCCCGAAATTATTCATACCCCTGGCAATTTCTGACTAAAAGTTACTTTTATTCAACCAGCAAGTTTTTTTTGACCGGAAATGACACAGGCTTCTCCCAAAAGATAATGAGACGATGTACAAGAGGCATCATTGTGGAAAAAATGTTTCTCAGCTTTTATTTACATTTGAACAAAAAGTGTCATGTCCAAAATTATTCATACCCTTTGCAAACTGTCACAGTCTATGGGAAAATCCAACGTTCTATACCATTCCAAATAATCAAAGCTGTTCTAAAGCATCCTAATTACCCTGATTCATTGGGAACAGCTGTTTTAATCAACTCAACAGGTGAAAAACAGAAGTTCTCTGCTGTTGGTTTGTGGACACACTGCAAAAAATGCTTTTCTTACTTAGAATTTTTGTCTTGTTTCCAGCCAAAATATCTAAAAAATCTTAAATCAGGAAGGATTTTCTAGACAAGAAAAAATTATTGTCTTGTTTTTAGTAAAAACAAGTCAAAATTAAGTGAGTTTTTGCTTAAAACAAGCTAAATAATCTGCCAATGAGGTAAGAAAAAAAATCTTATTTCAAGCAGACAACTAGATTTATTTTTCTTACCCCATTGGCAGATTATTTTGCTTGTTTTAATAAACCCTGATAAATCTGGGCTCTGCTGGTGGCAACATCTCAAGGCACACAGTCCAACAGACACTGCACACCACTGGGTTCCACGAACGCAGACCAAGGAGGACACCACTTCTCCAGATAAGGCACACAAAATGATGATGTAGCCTTCATTTGGCGTTAAAAGGAGAAGCCTTCAACCCTAAGAACACCATCCCCACTGTCAAACATGGTGGTGGGAACCTAATGTTTTGGGGGTGTTTTTCAGCCGGTGGACTTGGGAACCTAATCACAGTAAACAGCACCATGAAAAAGGAGCAATACATCAAAATTCTCAACAACAACATCAGGCAGTCTGCAGAGCACAGCAAAAGTGGTGAAGAAATGGTTAGCAGACAAAAACATTAACGTTTTGCAGTGGCCCAGCCAGAGTCCTGACTTAAATCCAACTGAGAATCTGTGGAGGGAGCTAAAGATCAGGATGATGGCAAGGAGACCCTCCAACCTGAAAGTGTTGGAGCTCATTGCTAAAGATGAATGGGCGAAAATACCAGTGGAGACATGCAAAAAACTGGTCAGCAATTATAGAAAGCGTTTAATTGCTGTAATAGCCAATAAAGGCTTTTCTATTGATTATTGAGAAGAGTATGAATAATTTTGGACATGCCGCTTTTTGTTCAAATGTAAGTAAAAGATGAGTAATCATTTTTTCCACAATGATGCCTCTTGTACATCGTCTTATTATCTTCTGGGAGATGTCTGTGTCATTTCTAATCAGAAAAAAAAAAAAACTTGCTGGTTGAATAAAAGTAACTTTAAGTCAGAATTTGCCAGGGGTATGAATCATTTTGGGCTTGACTGTATATCTGTTTTTATTTTTCCTAAGGCTTTTTTGGAGAACCATCTGAAATAACACTGATACTTGAATGAAACAACTAAAAACTCCATTACGCCCCCCTGAGCTATGAAGGTACAACCTCTGAGCAAATAAGATTACTCTTTTGGATGCTTTCCACAGGCTTTAGAATTAGATTCAGGACACTTGCTATGGTGTGTAATGAACTTAATGGATTCATTTTCTACATAAAAGCCGTCCAGTCTTCAAAGCTTCTATACTGAAAGATAACATGACTTCCTCGCTGGAAAAATAGTGCTCATTCATCTAGTCTAGAATTTCTATACTCTGACAACGCATGTAAAATGACCTTCTTATTGATATTTTCTCATAATCGATGCAGTCTGCTCTATAAAATAGCAGCGTTGTTCTTTTGACTGTTTGACTTTACAAATTATTAATTTTCTGTTGTTTTCATATTTAAAAATAAAGGTTCCAAAAGGGTGTTTTTGCAGTGATGCCATAGAGGAACCATTTCAGTGAACAGTTCTTAAAAGAACCATTTTAAAAATCCTTTTTTACTATAAAGAGCCTTTCCTGTATTTAAAAGGTTCCATTGATGTTCAAGGTTCAAGGAACCATTGATGCCAAATAACTTTTATTTTTAAGAGTGTATAAGGTCATTTATTACAGAGTGCTATCAATCAAATTTACTTCACTGAAGCTTTGAAAATGTGACCTCAGTTAATATCACCTTACTATAACACTGTACTCTACTATTGCTTCAACATCTGAGAACAAATCTAACCACGCATATCATCAAAGGACTCCTTTCTCATAAATTTTCCTATCTGGAATTTGAATAAGTTACAGAATCCAGGTCACAGTAAATGCTGACCAGAATGAATCTACTAGAACATTCTAAAATCCATGTAAAGGCTGAGGTCTTGTTTCTAGCATATAGAAAGCCCTAATATGGACACACATTTTTAGCCTTGACCCTTGATGCTTGTTAGGGTCAAAGATCAAGTCAGTGTTCTAGGATGAAGGTTCAAAGGTCACTACCACTGGATGAAAAGGTATGTGTTATATCATTACAAACAGAATGACAGCTTAAAATAAACAAAAAGTCATTTTGATCAACAGACAAGCAAATGCTGCAGGGCAGGCACCTTTCATAAACAGGTACTTTCAATAATTTTTTTAAAGAAATAAAAATACAAATTATGTTTTATGTTCTTTTTTTGTGAAAACTATTAGATGTGACATACACTTTTCATAAGTTTTCGGTCAGTAAGACGTTTTTAAAGGAAATTACTTTTATTAAGCAAGGATACATTAAGAATAAATTGCTTTTCTATTAATCAAAGAATCCTAGAGAAAATTCCACAAAACTATGAAAAAGACTAACTGTTTTCAACATTGATATCAAATCAGCAGTCTTATATCTTATATATTTATATATATATATATATACTGTGTGTATATATATATATATATATATATATATATATATATATATATATATATATATATATATATATATATATATATAAACATTCAAGAATCATTTCTTACTGTTGAAATCAGTGTTGAAACCAGTTATAGTGCTTAATATTTTTGTGGAGACAGTTTTTTTTCAGTAAATACATTTGCTACAAATAAATTAATAAATTATGTCTTCTGAATTTTCTATTCATCAGCTTCTTGTGTTATTGCTGAATAAAAGTATTAATAATAAAAAAATCAACAAAAACCTGAATTATA
>NC_133366.1:39163350-39191345 GCF_049309525.1 Garra rufa | reverse complement strand
TATATACTTCTTTTTTTACAAACATAAGATATTTTTATTACAACAATGGAATAAAATTAAAAAATTATTTCAATATAATTTTCATAAATTGAAATGTAGGAATTAGGGCCACCGCCCAATTAAACGTACCCACTAAATGATGATTTTATCTATATTAAGCTCACTACTATTTTAAATATTATTGCGGGTTTCAATAGATAATTATAATATCTAAGATTTGAATACTTAAAAGCTTTTTAAATGTGTTTTTTGGTTGTGGGACAGCAGTCTAGACCAATTCTGTAGAATGGCCCATATATGTAATATTTCTATAATATAAATTTAATGAATGAGCCTTTCTAGAGTTTGATCCTACGGCCTTTACCAACACAGATCCTTAACCAATACATCACTTTATTCATTTAAAAAATATTGTCTATAATGAAATACTGTGTTCATAAAAATATTAGAGTTAACAGTGATGAATTATAATCAGTTCTTTTATAATCAAAAGGAAAAAACACAAGGAAAAGATTAAAACAAACAAACAAATACATCAAAGTTGTTTTTATGAAAGTTTAATTTATTACATGAAATCTCCACATTGTAAAATACATGTATACTCTGTGTTGTTTTATTACTTTGTAGTGCTTGTTTTATGTGATTTCGCTGGATTTGGACCTCTAATAGCACTGTCTTAATTCTGTTCTCATCTTTTTTGCCTGTACATGGTATGCATCATCAAAACAGTGTATGCTGACTCTGTATACATTATTACTACAAGGTAGGTTTCTATAAGAGTGTGATAAACAGTTTAACAGGGCAGCCAGATGCTTTGACCGATACGCTGTTTAAAGTGTTTGAGACTTTTCATCTTACAGTTATATGCTTAGCTGTAAATGTGATTAAGTCATGCAAGTATTTGCTCTTTGCATTAAGGCTTATCATGACAGCAAGCAGATTTCACTGAAGGAGCACTGTGTCTCAAACAAACGGTGCACAACAGATTGCAATAATTCTGACTAAAATATACATTTTGCTATGTTAAGTAAGCAGTTTATTAGACATTAAATTAGACATTAAATTAATCGTTTTTTGTAAAAAAAATTTTTAAAAAAATTATTTTTTAATCTGATTAACAAGGCATAATAAGACATAATTGACAGATTAATCAATCAAAATAATCATTAGTTGCAGCCCTAGTTAGGACTCACCTCGGCTTCTCAGTTTGCCAGATGCAAGCACTAGGTTAATTAAATTGAAGACCTGGATTTAATTTCTTCTGATTTTTATTTCTATTTTTGGTTATTTTCCCCTTTCTAAGTTTTATGTATTATGAAAGTTTACACCCTGCATTACTTGAACCACACGCACCAAACATTACCCTACTACCATATAATGTTATTGTCTTTACTTTCTGTGTTTAGTGTAAATGCATTCTTGGCATTCTAGATGTCTATCACATACATATCACCACCTACTGGACTGTTTGATTTAATTTCTTGTTCCTTTTCCCTGTGCTTCACATTATACAAGCTGTCCAAATCTGTTCCTGTTATGCTTATTTACACACTGTCCTATTTTCTCCCTTTCTCTACTCTAATTGTGAATAAAACTACATATTTTGCTACTTCAGCTGATCTGACTGTGGCTCTGGTTTTTGCTGGTGCTGTGTGTTCAGCTCTTCCAGAATCCACACAGAGCCCCTCACAGACTGGAGCAGATGATAAAAATCTTTCTGAAGGTGATCATGGAGCTGTTCTCCACACTTCTGTCACTCCTGCTCACCCTAAACAAATAATCAAAAGCATTTATCTAGTCTGATCCTAACAATACAATCCAGTCATGACTGGTGAGATTCAGATAAGTGTGTGTCACTGGACACCTGTTCATTGTAACCAGGGGTGGTTCTCAATGTTGTCTAAACTGGGCCGATCTGATGCCGATGCACTGAGACACCAGCGAATCAGTTGACGGCACTCTGTTACACACAACACAGTCTTCAGAAACGTGGAACAACACACTTCACCTGGATCTGGATGTGATTTCTGTCTCTTGCCTGTAGACAGCTCTCTAGGGAAGTGCAGTCTGCTTCTGGAGGTGACCCTCTGTACGCCTCTGAAGGGGAAACAACCGCACAGGATGTTGTAGAGCGTCACCCCCACTGACCAAACCGTAGCCGGTCCTGCATGATAGCAGTGCTGCCGAAACCACTCAGGAGGGGCGTATTCAAGAGTGCCTGAGAGACCACAAACATCCAATCAAAATGTTCCAGTTCAAACAAATTCAGATCAACGTAGTGAGACCTTACCAACCTGCAAAGTATTTGTAGGCCGAGTCTTTTAGCAGATCTCCACAGCCGAAGTCCAGCAGCTTGATGTCATGTGACTCTGTGGAGATCAGCAGGTTCTCGGGCTTGACGTCCCGGTGCAGGACTCCACGGCTCTCACAGTGCTTCAGAGCGGTGATCAGCTGCAGCAGGACCTTCTTAGCCAGCTTCTCATCCAGAGATCCGTTCTCCTCACAGAAACTCTGGAGATCCTGGCAAGGAACTGGACGCTCCAGGATCATGATGTAGCGTCTGCGGCGGTCAAACCACTCCACCAGCTGCAGGACGTTGGGGCAGGCAGGAGCCGAAGTGACCAGGGTCATCAATGCCACCTCCAGCGGCAGACGACCATGACCTTCCTGCAGTGACACATGATCCATTATATCCAGAGCTGAATGCAGATGACACAGAATACCAGATTCATGCTGAACTTACAACTTTCAGCTTCTCAGGCGTCCTGCCTTTGGAAACGTACTTGATGGCAACCTGTAAGCAGATGAACCACACTGAAAGATGACGTCCACTGATAGCAACATTTCTAAAAGCTGTTTGAATGAAGGATGGAAGAAAATGTCTTACTGGCAGTCCATCAGACCTGCGGATCCCAGCATACACAGAGCCGAATCCGCCTTGCCCCAGCAATCGGCCCTTTGCATACGCCTCTGCAACATACAAGACCACAAGAAATGTCTTTTAGAGAAAACATGTCAAAGAACATTTTCTATTCATAACTGAGCCATAACATCTTTAATATAAGGCTATGCTGACCTCTGCGGGGGCATTTGGCAGGTCTTCTGTGTGAGGTGGACAGACGTTCGTCCTCCTGGCTGCCGCTCTTCCTCTTCCTCTTCCTGTGAGGCTGATCTGTAGAAACAGAAACAGCCAAATCAGAGGACAGAGGTGCTATAAATCCTGGTAGCTCTTGGCTCAGGGGCTGGTTTGGGTTGGCCAGCGGTTCCTGATCACGATCACCAGAGCCACGTCTCCCATCCTCCTGACCAGCCGTCTGGGTGAAAGCCGCACTCCTGGACCTGGAGCGACCTGAGGCTAAAATATTACATACATGCAATGCTTAATACTGTTTTATTAATAATCAATGTCAGTGCTCACATCAAATTTGTTGCTTATAGCACTTGTTTTAAAAAATCTGTTTATAAAAGGCATGCAGTTTGTTTCAATTACATGGAATAAAAAATACACATTTTCACTTAGCTGGGAAGAAAACTGGAATTGAATAGGTTAACTTGCACAATTTTATTCACATTATTTAGTCAAACAATGTATATACCATAACACACCAACAGTAAATAGCCTAAATGATAAATTAAACATTTACCTCGTCTTTCACCCATGTGAGTCATTGACAAGCTCCTCCAAACTCCTCCAAACAAGAAAATACAAAAAAAAAAATCAATAAATATAAAACTCCTCCACAAATAAATAAATAAAATGTAAAAAAAGAAAACAAAATTAAAATAAATTAAAATAAACTTCTTCCAAAATAAGAAACGAACAACAAAAATTGCCACAGAAATAAATACTCAAACAAATAAGACTCTCCTCAAAGAAAATATCCGCCGATCTCCATCTGAAATAAAAGTCGTCTTCTTCTTCTCAGGGATCCTCCGATGAGCTTCAAAAAGCACAAGATCTGCACAGAATATAGTCCGCAAATGTCGCCTTGTCTCACAACCAACAGACAGCAATGGATTTGAGTGTTTATATATTCAGTCAGAATTCATAACGCGCGTTGCTATAGCAACTAAAATACGAATCACCGCTTACTTCGCGTACCTGAGTACAGTGTAGTATCGCGATATGTGGCATATACCTGCTCTTTTCTTTCAGTTATGCAGCTCACCAATCCTCTCATAATAACAAACAACGTGTAGACGGGTGTAAATAAGAGATTCATTGTGCAGTGTGTTGGGAGCTTCGTTGATTATAATGGAATGCGATCAACTAAGATGAGTTCCTCCTGAATGAATCAGCAGTTCAAAGGAATCAATTTAATGAATCATTCAGTGATAAAATCAGTCTCTCCGCCACCTACCGGCATCATTTCTGTATAATTTTAGTTATTTAATATGTATATATATTCAAAGTTGTATATTTAAAACATTAACCTTAACATTAGTTTGTGAATTTAATTGCACTGGTGCCACATGAGCCTTATTAAATGTCTGAAAACACACCTGTAAGCCACTTTTGTGTTTTTCTATGACACCTCTGTAGGACATTTTGTTAATACTGATTTCATATGATTGGCAACTTATTCTTCTGATTCTACTAGCTCTTATTCTATTGTTTTAATCAGATTTTTTTATAATTAGACAAAAGATCACAAACTTTAAAAAAAAAAAAAAATGAGAAAAAATTCATTTTAAAGGTAAAAAAAAAAATAGGACTCATTTTTTTTTAATTAGGATCACAAGTGCCCCTTAAAAAAAGGTGTACAGTCCTGTAATTAAGGGTACAACAGACAAAGACAAAGCTTTAATCGGATGCAATGGAACAGTGATTGTCCATTATGACTGTCTCTAAATGGAGTGTTGGAAACATACAGCATGAAAAAAAGGAGTAGAACACAGACAAATACTGTATGACAGAAATCATGTTAGCTAATACACTGAAAATACCAAAAATAAACAGTTGAGTACAAATGAAAACTTTTACAACACCCATTACCTCAAGTGTGAACTTCAAAACATCAAGAAACAAAAAAAGAACAGAAAAAAATGTAGTTTGCAATAATATGTGGTGAGTAAGAACTCTCAAAAACATTGACTATTTTATGTAAATAAAGCAAACAGCCTTAATTTTAAAACATGAGTAGAAGAGGTGAAAAAGTGCCAGTGAAACTTAGGAAAAAAGGCTTAATTGGTGCTGAAGTGATCTTGAAACAAATAACTAAGATTAATCTCTTGATGATTATTGATGCTGATGGGTAATATTCATGAAAATCTTGGATTACAATATTCCATAAGGAAATCTCTTCCCATTATCCATTATAAGTTTCCCAACATTTAATTTACTTTGAAAATGGATAAATACTTTGTCTCCCATGTAAAATATAAATAGCCAATATTTATTTAAATGCATTGTAAGGCAACAGGGTAAAACAGATTACACCAAACAAACAGTTTCAGTTTCACTGAAAAGATAAAGTTGGATTCTTCTTCATAAACCATCTTTTATTTTTTTTTGTATATCTTGGATGCAAACTTATTTTAATGGCTTGAATAATGCTTTGGCTCAAAATCTGCTTTAAAACATTGCAAAATTGTAGCAAAAACCCTGTATTGGATACAGCTGCCCCTAAAAGCATACAAATTTAATTTCAACAAGACAAACTTGGAGGCAAATAACAGATCATCTGTGACACCCATAGGATCAGCTCTGATATGCTGGAATTTACTCAGGAGTTGGCTCTGACCCCTCACTTTTCAGATCGTTCTCCTCATCGCTTTCCACACCAGTGCGTCCAGTTGTACGACATACGTTGACAGTGAAGTCTCCACGCCTGGACAAGACAAGCATAACACTAAATATGTGGCATACAAATTTACAGCAATATTTCAGACTGATTTGTCAGTAATTTCTCATTTTCAAAGCAACATTTGTGGCTACCATGATTATCACAAAGCAGCAGAGTACGTGCCTGAGCTTGTTCTTTAGGGTGCTGACCTCTCGGTACATAAGAGTAGCAGATTCTGTGGCATCTTCCAGCTCTCTCTGCAGCTTCCTGCGGGAGGCGTTAGCGTGAGCTGCATCCTCCTCTGTGTCCTCTAGCTGCCTCTTCAACTGCTTCATACAAGTGTTCAGCTTCTCAGTCTGACAAAGAAAAAGATTTCATTATGTGCAGATGTGCAGTTAATTTTCATATTGTATTTTCAGAAAGTTTTGGAATATTCGTCCTCTCCCTAAGTTTGTCACTACCGACACTATACCGATTCATTACAGAATTTTAACCCACATACTAAAACACTACCAACATACTACAATAATAAAATATGCATAGCTGTACTAAGATTTTGTTTATTTCCCCCAAATAAACAATTACGTGTTCCCTTTTGTCACTACTGAAACAATGATGATGTATTGGTAGTGACATCTTTATGTGATAACAACCAGAAAACACTGTTGTCACAACCGGAACTTCACCAGATGTTTCAGTAGTGTCTGTTTTAG
Source organism: Garra rufa (assembly GCF_049309525.1). Lineage (NCBI taxonomy): Eukaryota > Metazoa > Chordata > Actinopteri > Cypriniformes > Cyprinidae > Garra > Garra rufa. The sequence continues at coordinate 39,184,846 of NC_133366.1, read as the reverse complement.
ATACTTTTGAACCTTGCTTTAAAGATGCTTATCAGCACATGGTTATCAAGCACAGTTTTGAATAGTTATACACTTACTGTATAAAAACGAAATGTTATGGAATAACTCATAAAAAGTGTTTAATTATAGAAAAATGGTGTTCAGTAGTGACATTTTTTAAAGTTAAACACTGATTTTTCAGACTTTTGAACTCATTTACCTCAAAATGATGGGGCTTATCAACTCACCATGTAGCTTTCATAAATGTAGGAGTGTAGTTAAAATCGGCCAATGGACTAAAACATACAATGTTTCGGTAGTTTAATGAAAATGCTAGACACATTTGTTTTTTTTTTACATGAAGTTTCATAATTTGTGAGAAAAAAAAATATATATATATATACTTCTTTTTTTACAAACATAAGATATTTTTATTACAACAATGGAATAAAATTAAAAAATTATTTCAATATAATTTTCATAAATTGAAATGTAGGAATTAGGGCCACCGCCCAATTAAACGTACCCACTAAATGATGATTTTATCTATATTAAGCTCACTACTATTTTAAATATTATTGCGGGTTTCAATAGATAATTATAATATCTAAGATTTGAATACTTAAAAGCTTTTTAAATGTGTTTTTTGGTTGTGGGACAGCAGTCTAGACCAATTCTGTAGAATGGCCCATATATGTAATATTTCTATAATATAAATTTAATGAATGAGCCTTTCTAGAGTTTGATCCTACGGCCTTTACCAACACAGATCCTTAACCAATACATCACTTTATTCATTTAAAAAATATTGTCTATAATGAAATACTGTGTTCATAAAAATATTAGAGTTAACAGTGATGAATTATAATCAGTTCTTTTATAATCAAAAGGAAAAAACACAAGGAAAAGATTAAAACAAACAAACAAATACATCAAAGTTGTTTTTATGAAAGTTTAATTTATTACATGAAATCTCCACATTGTAAAATACATGTATACTCTGTGTTGTTTTATTACTTTGTAGTGCTTGTTTTATGTGATTTCGCTGGATTTGGACCTCTAATAGCACTGTCTTAATTCTGTTCTCATCTTTTTTGCCTGTACATGGTATGCATCATCAAAACAGTGTATGCTGACTCTGTATACATTATTACTACAAGGTAGGTTTCTATAAGAGTGTGATAAACAGTTTAACAGGGCAGCCAGATGCTTTGACCGATACGCTGTTTAAAGTGTTTGAGACTTTTCATCTTACAGTTATATGCTTAGCTGTAAATGTGATTAAGTCATGCAAGTATTTGCTCTTTGCATTAAGGCTTATCATGACAGCAAGCAGATTTCACTGAAGGAGCACTGTGTCTCAAACAAACGGTGCACAACAGATTGCAATAATTCTGACTAAAATATACATTTTGCTATGTTAAGTAAGCAGTTTATTAGACATTAAATTAGACATTAAATTAATCGTTTTTTGTAAAAAAAATTTTTAAAAAAATTATTTTTTAATCTGATTAACAAGGCATAATAAGACATAATTGACAGATTAATCAATCAAAATAATCATTAGTTGCAGCCCTAGTTAGGACTCACCTCGGCTTCTCAGTTTGCCAGATGCAAGCACTAGGTTAATTAAATTGAAGACCTGGATTTAATTTCTTCTGATTTTTATTTCTATTTTTGGTTATTTTCCCCTTTCTAAGTTTTATGTATTATGAAAGTTTACACCCTGCATTACTTGAACCACACGCACCAAACATTACCCTACTACCATATAATGTTATTGTCTTTACTTTCTGTGTTTAGTGTAAATGCATTCTTGGCATTCTAGATGTCTATCACATACATATCACCACCTACTGGACTGTTTGATTTAATTTCTTGTTCCTTTTCCCTGTGCTTCACATTATACAAGCTGTCCAAATCTGTTCCTGTTATGCTTATTTACACACTGTCCTATTTTCTCCCTTTCTCTACTCTAATTGTGAATAAAACTACATATTTTGCTACTTCAGCTGATCTGACTGTGGCTCTGGTTTTTGCTGGTGCTGTGTGTTCAGCTCTTCCAGAATCCACACAGAGCCCCTCACAGACTGGAGCAGATGATAAAAATCTTTCTGAAGGTGATCATGGAGCTGTTCTCCACACTTCTGTCACTCCTGCTCACCCTAAACAAATAATCAAAAGCATTTATCTAGTCTGATCCTAACAATACAATCCAGTCATGACTGGTGAGATTCAGATAAGTGTGTGTCACTGGACACCTGTTCATTGTAACCAGGGGTGGTTCTCAATGTTGTCTAAACTGGGCCGATCTGATGCCGATGCACTGAGACACCAGCGAATCAGTTGACGGCACTCTGTTACACACAACACAGTCTTCAGAAACGTGGAACAACACACTTCACCTGGATCTGGATGTGATTTCTGTCTCTTGCCTGTAGACAGCTCTCTAGGGAAGTGCAGTCTGCTTCTGGAGGTGACCCTCTGTACGCCTCTGAAGGGGAAACAACCGCACAGGATGTTGTAGAGCGTCACCCCCACTGACCAAACCGTAGCCGGTCCTGCATGATAGCAGTGCTGCCGAAACCACTCAGGAGGGGCGTATTCAAGAGTGCCTGAGAGACCACAAACATCCAATCAAAATGTTCCAGTTCAAACAAATTCAGATCAACGTAGTGAGACCTTACCAACCTGCAAAGTATTTGTAGGCCGAGTCTTTTAGCAGATCTCCACAGCCGAAGTCCAGCAGCTTGATGTCATGTGACTCTGTGGAGATCAGCAGGTTCTCGGGCTTGACGTCCCGGTGCAGGACTCCACGGCTCTCACAGTGCTTCAGAGCGGTGATCAGCTGCAGCAGGACCTTCTTAGCCAGCTTCTCATCCAGAGATCCGTTCTCCTCACAGAAACTCTGGAGATCCTGGCAAGGAACTGGACGCTCCAGGATCATGATGTAGCGTCTGCGGCGGTCAAACCACTCCACCAGCTGCAGGACGTTGGGGCAGGCAGGAGCCGAAGTGACCAGGGTCATCAATGCCACCTCCAGCGGCAGACGACCATGACCTTCCTGCAGTGACACATGATCCATTATATCCAGAGCTGAATGCAGATGACACAGAATACCAGATTCATGCTGAACTTACAACTTTCAGCTTCTCAGGCGTCCTGCCTTTGGAAACGTACTTGATGGCAACCTGTAAGCAGATGAACCACACTGAAAGATGACGTCCACTGATAGCAACATTTCTAAAAGCTGTTTGAATGAAGGATGGAAGAAAATGTCTTACTGGCAGTCCATCAGACCTGCGGATCCCAGCATACACAGAGCCGAATCCGCCTTGCCCCAGCAATCGGCCCTTTGCATACGCCTCTGCAACATACAAGACCACAAGAAATGTCTTTTAGAGAAAACATGTCAAAGAACATTTTCTATTCATAACTGAGCCATAACATCTTTAATATAAGGCTATGCTGACCTCTGCGGGGGCATTTGGCAGGTCTTCTGTGTGAGGTGGACAGACGTTCGTCCTCCTGGCTGCCGCTCTTCCTCTTCCTCTTCCTGTGAGGCTGATCTGTAGAAACAGAAACAGCCAAATCAGAGGACAGAGGTGCTATAAATCCTGGTAGCTCTTGGCTCAGGGGCTGGTTTGGGTTGGCCAGCGGTTCCTGATCACGATCACCAGAGCCACGTCTCCCATCCTCCTGACCAGCCGTCTGGGTGAAAGCCGCACTCCTGGACCTGGAGCGACCTGAGGCTAAAATATTACATACATGCAATGCTTAATACTGTTTTATTAATAATCAATGTCAGTGCTCACATCAAATTTGTTGCTTATAGCACTTGTTTTAAAAAATCTGTTTATAAAAGGCATGCAGTTTGTTTCAATTACATGGAATAAAAAATACACATTTTCACTTAGCTGGGAAGAAAACTGGAATTGAATAGGTTAACTTGCACAATTTTATTCACATTATTTAGTCAAACAATGTATATACCATAACACACCAACAGTAAATAGCCTAAATGATAAATTAAACATTTACCTCGTCTTTCACCCATGTGAGTCATTGACAAGCTCCTCCAAACTCCTCCAAACAAGAAAATACAAAAAAAAAAATCAATAAATATAAAACTCCTCCACAAATAAATAAATAAAATGTAAAAAAAGAAAACAAAATTAAAATAAATTAAAATAAACTTCTTCCAAAATAAGAAACGAACAACAAAAATTGCCACAGAAATAAATACTCAAACAAATAAGACTCTCCTCAAAGAAAATATCCGCCGATCTCCATCTGAAATAAAAGTCGTCTTCTTCTTCTCAGGGATCCTCCGATGAGCTTCAAAAAGCACAAGATCTGCACAGAATATAGTCCGCAAATGTCGCCTTGTCTCACAACCAACAGACAGCAATGGATTTGAGTGTTTATATATTCAGTCAGAATTCATAACGCGCGTTGCTATAGCAACTAAAATACGAATCACCGCTTACTTCGCGTACCTGAGTACAGTGTAGTATCGCGATATGTGGCATATACCTGCTCTTTTCTTTCAGTTATGCAGCTCACCAATCCTCTCATAATAACAAACAACGTGTAGACGGGTGTAAATAAGAGATTCATTGTGCAGTGTGTTGGGAGCTTCGTTGATTATAATGGAATGCGATCAACTAAGATGAGTTCCTCCTGAATGAATCAGCAGTTCAAAGGAATCAATTTAATGAATCATTCAGTGATAAAATCAGTCTCTCCGCCACCTACCGGCATCATTTCTGTATAATTTTAGTTATTTAATATGTATATATATTCAAAGTTGTATATTTAAAACATTAACCTTAACATTAGTTTGTGAATTTAATTGCACTGGTGCCACATGAGCCTTATTAAATGTCTGAAAACACACCTGTAAGCCACTTTTGTGTTTTTCTATGACACCTCTGTAGGACATTTTGTTAATACTGATTTCATATGATTGGCAACTTATTCTTCTGATTCTACTAGCTCTTATTCTATTGTTTTAATCAGATTTTTTTATAATTAGACAAAAGATCACAAACTTTAAAAAAAAAAAAAAATGAGAAAAAATTCATTTTAAAGGTAAAAAAAAAAATAGGACTCATTTTTTTTTAATTAGGATCACAAGTGCCCCTTAAAAAAAGGTGTACAGTCCTGTAATTAAGGGTACAACAGACAAAGACAAAGCTTTAATCGGATGCAATGGAACAGTGATTGTCCATTATGACTGTCTCTAAATGGAGTGTTGGAAACATACAGCATGAAAAAAAGGAGTAGAACACAGACAAATACTGTATGACAGAAATCATGTTAGCTAATACACTGAAAATACCAAAAATAAACAGTTGAGTACAAATGAAAACTTTTACAACACCCATTACCTCAAGTGTGAACTTCAAAACATCAAGAAACAAAAAAAGAACAGAAAAAAATGTAGTTTGCAATAATATGTGGTGAGTAAGAACTCTCAAAAACATTGACTATTTTATGTAAATAAAGCAAACAGCCTTAATTTTAAAACATGAGTAGAAGAGGTGAAAAAGTGCCAGTGAAACTTAGGAAAAAAGGCTTAATTGGTGCTGAAGTGATCTTGAAACAAATAACTAAGATTAATCTCTTGATGATTATTGATGCTGATGGGTAATATTCATGAAAATCTTGGATTACAATATTCCATAAGGAAATCTCTTCCCATTATCCATTATAAGTTTCCCAACATTTAATTTACTTTGAAAATGGATAAATACTTTGTCTCCCATGTAAAATATAAATAGCCAATATTTATTTAAATGCATTGTAAGGCAACAGGGTAAAACAGATTACACCAAACAAACAGTTTCAGTTTCACTGAAAAGATAAAGTTGGATTCTTCTTCATAAACCATCTTTTATTTTTTTTTGTATATCTTGGATGCAAACTTATTTTAATGGCTTGAATAATGCTTTGGCTCAAAATCTGCTTTAAAACATTGCAAAATTGTAGCAAAAACCCTGTATTGGATACAGCTGCCCCTAAAAGCATACAAATTTAATTTCAACAAGACAAACTTGGAGGCAAATAACAGATCATCTGTGACACCCATAGGATCAGCTCTGATATGCTGGAATTTACTCAGGAGTTGGCTCTGACCCCTCACTTTTCAGATCGTTCTCCTCATCGCTTTCCACACCAGTGCGTCCAGTTGTACGACATACGTTGACAGTGAAGTCTCCACGCCTGGACAAGACAAGCATAACACTAAATATGTGGCATACAAATTTACAGCAATATTTCAGACTGATTTGTCAGTAATTTCTCATTTTCAAAGCAACATTTGTGGCTACCATGATTATCACAAAGCAGCAGAGTACGTGCCTGAGCTTGTTCTTTAGGGTGCTGACCTCTCGGTACATAAGAGTAGCAGATTCTGTGGCATCTTCCAGCTCTCTCTGCAGCTTCCTGCGGGAGGCGTTAGCGTGAGCTGCATCCTCCTCTGTGTCCTCTAGCTGCCTCTTCAACTGCTTCATACAAGTGTTCAGCTTCTCAGTCTGACAAAGAAAAAGATTTCATTATGTGCAGATGTGCAGTTAATTTTCATATTGTATTTTCAGAAAGTTTTGGAATATTCGTCCTCTCCCTAAGTTTGTCACTACCGACACTATACCGATTCATTACAGAATTTTAACCCACATACTAAAACACTACCAACATACTACAATAATAAAATATGCATAGCTGTACTAAGATTTTGTTTATTTCCCCCAAATAAACAATTACGTGTTCCCTTTTGTCACTACTGAAACAATGATGATGTATTGGTAGTGACATCTTTATGTGATAACAACCAGAAAACACTGTTGTCACAACCGGAACTTCACCAGATGTTTCAGTAGTGTCTGTTTTAGATACTTTTGAACCTTGCTTTAAAGATGCTTATCAGCACATGGTTATCAAGCACAGTTTTGAATAGTTATACACTTACTGTATAAAAACGAAATGTTATGGAATAACTCATAAAAAGTGTTTAATTATAGAAAAATGGTGTTCAGTAGTGACATTTTTTAAAGTTAAACACTGATTTTTCAGACTTTTGAACTCATTTACCTCAAAATGATGGGGCTTATCAACTCACCATGTAGCTTTCATAAATGTAGGAGTGTAGTTAAAATCGGCCAATGGACTAAAACATACAATGTTTCGGTAGTTTAATGAAAATGCTAGACACATTTGTTTTTTTTTTACATGAAGTTTCATAATTTGTGAGAAAAAAAAAATATATATATATATACTTCTTTTTTTACAAACATAAGATATTTTTATTACAACAATGGAATAAAATTAAAAAATTATTTCAATATAATTTTCATAAATTGAAATGTAGGAATTAGGGCCACCGCCCAATTAAACGTACCCACTAAATGATGATTTTATCTATATTAAGCTCACTACTATTTTAAATATTATTGCGGGTTTCAATAGATAATTATAATATCTAAGATTTGAATACTTAAAAGCTTTTTAAATGTGTTTTTTGGTTGTGGGACAGCAGTCTAGACCAATTCTGTAGAATGGCCCATATATGTAATATTTCTATAATATAAATTTAATGAATGAGCCTTTCTAGAGTTTGATCCTACGGCCTTTACCAACACAGATCCTTAACCAATACATCACTTTATTCATTTAAAAAATATTGTCTATAATGAAATACTGTGTTCATAAAAATATTAGAGTTAACAGTGATGAATTATAATCAGTTCTTTTATAATCAAAAGGAAAAAACACAAGGAAAAGATTAAAACAAACAAACAAATACATCAAAGTTGTTTTTATGAAAGTTTAATTTATTACATGAAATCTCCACATTGTAAAATACATGTATACTCTGTGTTGTTTTATTACTTTGTAGTGCTTGTTTTATGTGATTTCGCTGGATTTGGACCTCTAATAGCACTGTCTTAATTCTGTTCTCATCTTTTTTGCCTGTACATGGTATGCATCATCAAAACAGTGTATGCTGACTCTGTATACATTATTACTACAAGGTAGGTTTCTATAAGAGTGTGATAAACAGTTTAACAGGGCAGCCAGATGCTTTGACCGATACGCTGTTTAAAGTGTTTGAGACTTTTCATCTTACAGTTATATGCTTAGCTGTAAATGTGATTAAGTCATGCAAGTATTTGCTCTTTGCATTAAGGCTTATCATGACAGCAAGCAGATTTCACTGAAGGAGCACTGTGTCTCAAACAAACGGTGCACAACAGATTGCAATAATTCTGACTAAAATATACATTTTGCTATGTTAAGTAAGCAGTTTATTAGACATTAAATTAGACATTAAATTAATCGTTTTTTGTAAAAAAATTTTTAAAAAAAATTATTTTTTAATCTGATTAACAAGGCATAATAAGACATAATTGACAGATTAATCAATCAAAATAATCATTAGTTGCAGCCCTAGTTAGGACTCACCTCGGCTTCTCAGTTTGCCAGATGCAAGCACTAGGTTAATTAAATTGAAGACCTGGATTTAATTTCTTCTGATTTTTATTTCTATTTTTGGTTATTTTCCCCTTTCTAAGTTTTATGTATTATGAAAGTTTACACCCTGCATTACTTGAACCACACGCACCAAACATTACCCTACTACCATATAATGTTATTGTCTTTACTTTCTGTGTTTAGTGTAAATGCATTCTTGGCATTCTAGATGTCTATCACATACATATCACCACCTACTGGACTGTTTGATTTAATTTCTTGTTCCTTTTCCCTGTGCTTCACATTATACAAGCTGTCCAAATCTGTTCCTGTTATGCTTATTTACACACTGTCCTATTTTCTCCCTTTCTCTACTCTAATTGTGAATAAAACTACATATTTTGCTACTTCAGCTGATCTGACTGTGGCTCTGGTTTTTGCTGGTGCTGTGTGTTCAGCTCTTCCAGAATCCACACAGAGCCCCTCACAGACTGGAGCAGATGATAAAAATCTTTCTGAAGGTGATCATGGAGCTGTTCTCCACACTTCTGTCACTCCTGCTCACCCTAAACAAATAATCAAAAGCATTTATCTAGTCTGATCCTAACAATACAATCCAGTCATGACTGGTGAGATTCAGATAAGTGTGTGTCACTGGACACCTGTTCATTGTAACCAGGGGTGGTTCTCAATGTTGTCTAAACTGGGCCGATCTGATGCCGATGCACTGAGACACCAGCGAATCAGTTGACGGCACTCTGTTACACACAACACAGTCTTCAGAAACGTGGAACAACACACTTCACCTGGATCTGGATGTGATTTCTGTCTCTTGCCTGTAGACAGCTCTCTAGGGAAGTGCAGTCTGCTTCTGGAGGTGACCCTCTGTACGCCTCTGAAGGGGAAACAACCGCACAGGATGTTGTAGAGCGTCACCCCCACTGACCAAACCGTAGCCGGTCCTGCATGATAGCAGTGCTGCCGAAACCACTCAGGAGGGGCGTATTCAAGAGTGCCTGAGAGACCACAAACATCCAATCAAAATGTTCCAGTTCAAACAAATTCAGATCAACGTAGTGAGACCTTACCAACCTGCAAAGTATTTGTAGGCCGAGTCTTTTAGCAGATCTCCACAGCCGAAGTCCAGCAGCTTGATGTCATGTGACTCTGTGGAGATCAGCAGGTTCTCGGGCTTGACGTCCCGGTGCAGGACTCCACGGCTCTCACAGTGCTTCAGAGCGGTGATCAGCTGCAGCAGGACCTTCTTAGCCAGCTTCTCATCCAGAGATCCGTTCTCCTCACAGAAACTCTGGAGATCCTGGCAAGGAACTGGACGCTCCAGGATCATGATGTAGCGTCTGCGGCGGTCAAACCACTCCACCAGCTGCAGGACGTTGGGGCAGGCAGGAGCCGAAGTGACCAGGGTCATCAATGCCACCTCCAGCGGCAGACGACCATGACCTTCCTGCAGTGACACATGATCCATTATATCCAGAGCTGAATGCAGATGACACAGAATACCAGATTCATGCTGAACTTACAACTTTCAGCTTCTCAGGCGTCCTGCCTTTGGAAACGTACTTGATGGCAACCTGTAAGCAGATGAACCACACTGAAAGATGACGTCCACTGATAGCAACATTTCTAAAAGCTGTTTGAATGAAGGATGGAAGAAAATGTCTTACTGGCAGTCCATCAGACCTGCGGATCCCAGCATACACAGAGCCGAATCCGCCTTGCCCCAGCAATCGGCCCTTTGCATACGCCTCTGCAACATACAAGACCACAAGAAATGTCTTTTAGAGAAAACATGTCAAAGAACATTTTCTATTCATAACTGAGCCATAACATCTTTAATATAAGGCTATGCTGACCTCTGCGGGGGCATTTGGCAGGTCTTCTGTGTGAGGTGGACAGACGTTCGTCCTCCTGGCTGCCGCTCTTCCTCTTCCTCTTCCTGTGAGGCTGATCTGTAGAAACAGAAACAGCCAAATCAGAGGACAGAGGTGCTATAAATCCTGGTAGCTCTTGGCTCAGGGGCTGGTTTGGGTTGGCCAGCGGTTCCTGATCACGATCACCAGAGCCACGTCTCCCATCCTCCTGACCAGCCGTCTGGGTGAAAGCCGCACTCCTGGACCTGGAGCGACCTGAGGCTAAAATATTACATACATGCAATGCTTAATACTGTTTTATTAATAATCAATGTCAGTGCTCACATCAAATTTGTTGCTTATAGCACTTGTTTTAAAAAATCTGTTTATAAAAGGCATGCAGTTTGTTTCAATTACATGGAATAAAAAATACACATTTTCACTTAGCTGGGAAGAAAACTGGAATTGAATAGGTTAACTTGCACAATTTTATTCACATTATTTAGTCAAACAATGTATATACCATAACACACCAACAGTAAATAGCCTAAATGATAAATTAAACATTTACCTCGTCTTTCACCCATGTGAGTCATTGACAAGCTCCTCCAAACTCCTCCAAACAAGAAAATACAAAAAAAAAAATCAATAAATATAAAACTCCTCCACAAATAAATAAATAAAATGTAAAAAAAGAAAACAAAATTAAAATAAATTAAAATAAACTTCTTCCAAAATAAGAAACGAACAACAAAAATTGCCACAGAAATAAATACTCAAACAAATAAGACTCTCCTCAAAGAAAATATCCGCCGATCTCCATCTGAAATAAAAGTCGTCTTCTTCTTCTCAGGGATCCTCCGATGAGCTTCAAAAAGCACAAGATCTGCACAGAATATAGTCCGCAAATGTCGCCTTGTCTCACAACCAACAGACAGCAATGGATTTGAGTGTTTATATATTCAGTCAGAATTCATAACGCGCGTTGCTATAGCAACTAAAATACGAATCACCGCTTACTTCGCGTACCTGAGTACAGTGTAGTATCGCGATATGTGGCATATACCTGCTCTTTTCTTTCAGTTATGCAGCTCACCAATCCTCTCATAATAACAAACAACGTGTAGACGGGTGTAAATAAGAGATTCATTGTGCAGTGTGTTGGGAGCTTCGTTGATTATAATGGAATGCGATCAACTAAGATGAGTTCCTGAATGAATCAGCAGTTCAAAGGAATCAATTTAATGAATCATTCAGTGATAAAATCAGTCTCTCCGCCACCTACCGGCATCATTTCTGTATAATTTTAGTTATTTAATATGTATATATATTCAAAGTTGTATATTTAAAACATTAACCTTAACATTAGTTTGTGAATTTAATTGCACTGGTGCCACATGAGCCTTATTAAATGTCTGAAAACACACCTGTAAGCCACTTTTGTGTTTTTCTATGACACCTCTGTAGGACATTTTGTTAATACTGATTTCATATGATTGGCAACTTATTCTTCTGATTCTACTAGCTCTTATTCTATTGTTTTAATCAGATTTTTTTATAATTAGACAAAAGATCACAAACTTTAAAAAAAAAAAAAAATGAGAAAAAATGCATTTTAAAGGTAAAAAAAAAAATAGGACTCATTTTTTTTTAATTAGGATCACAAGTGCCCCTTAAAAAAAGGTGTACAGTCCTGTAATTAAGGGTACAACAGACAAAGACAAAGCTTTAATCGGATGCAATGGAACAGTGATTGTCCATTATGACTGTCTCTAAATGGAGTGTTGGAAACATACAGCATGAAAAAAAGGAGTAGAACACAGACAAATACTGTATGACAGAAATCATGTTAGCTAATACACTGAAAATACCAAAAATAAACAGTTGAGTACAAATGAAAACTTTTACAACACCCATTACCTCAAGTGTGAACTTCAAAACATCAAGAAACAAAAAAAGAACAGAAAAAAATGTAGTTTGCAATAATATGTGGTGAGTAAGAACTCTCAAAAACATTGACTATTTTATGTAAATAAAGCAAACAGCCTTAATTTTAAAACATGAGTAGAAGAGGTGAAAAAGTGCCAGTGAAACTTAGGAAAAAAGGCTTAATTGGTGCTGAAGTGATCTTGAAACAAATAACTAAGATTAATCTCTTGATGATTATTGATGCTGATGGGTAATATTCATGAAAATCTTGGATTACAATATTCCATAAGGAAATCTCTTCCCATTATCCATTATAAGTTTCCCAACATTTAATTTACTTTGAAAATGGATAAATACTTTGTCTCCCATGTAAAATATAAATAGCCAATATTTATTTAAATGCATTGTAAGGCAACAGGATAAAACAGATTACACCAAACAAACAGTTTCAGTTTCACTGAAAAGATAAAGTTGGATTCTTCTTCATAAACCATCTTTTATTTTTTTTTGTATATCTTGGATGCAAACTTATTTTAATGGCTTGAATAATGCTTTGGCTCAAAATCTGCTTTAAAACATTGCAAAATTGTAGCAAAAACCCTGTATTGGATACAGCTGCCCCTAAAAGCATACAAATTTAATTTCAACAAGACAAACTTGGAGGCAAATAACAGATCATCTGTGACACCCATAGGATCAGCTCTGATATGCTGGAATTTACTCAGGAGTTGGCTCTGACCCCTCACTTTTCAGATCGTTCTCCTCATCGCTTTCCACACCAGTGCGTCCAGTTGTACGACATACGTTGACAGTGAAGTCTCCACGCCTGGACAAGACAAGCATAACACTAAATATGTGGCATACAAATTTACAGCAATATTTCAGACTGATTTGTCAGTAATTTCTCATTTTCAAAGCAACATTTGTGGCTACCATGATTATCACAAAGCAGCAGAGTACGTGCCTGAGCTTGTTCTTTAGGGTGCTGACCTCTCGGTACATAAGAGTAGCAGATTCTGTGGCATCTTCCAGCTCTCTCTGCAGCTTCCTGCGGGAGGCGTTAGCGTGAGCTGCATCCTCCTCTGTGTCCTCTAGCTGCCTCTTCAACTGCTTCATACAAGTGTTCAGCTTCTCAGTCTGACAAAGAAAAAGATTTCATTATGTGCAGATGTGCAGTTAATTTTCATATTGTATTTTCAGAAAGTTTTGGAATATTCGTCCTCTCCCTAAGTTTGTCACTACCGACACTATACCGATTCATTACAGAATTTTAACCCACATACTAAAACACTACCAACATACTACAATAATAAAATATGCATAGCTGTACTAAGATTTTGTTTATTTCCCCCAAATAAACAATTACGTGTTCCCTTTTGTCACTACTGAAACAATGATGATGTATTGGTAGTGACATCTTTATGTGATAACAACCAGAAAACACTGTTGTCACAACCGGAACTTCACCAGATGTTTCAGTAGTGTCTGTTTTAGATACTTTTGAACCTTGCTTTAAAGATGCTTATCAGCACATGGTTATCAAGCACAGTTTTGAATAGTTATACACTTACTGTATAAAAACGAAATGTTATGGAATAACTCATAAAAAGTGTTTAATTATAGAAAAATGGTGTTCAGTAGTGACATTTTTTAAAGTTAAACACTGATTTTTCAGACTTTTGAACTCATTTACCTCAAAATGATGGGGCTTATCAACTCACCATGTAGCTTTCATAAATGTAGGAGTGTAGTTAAAATCGGCCAATGGACTAAAACATACAATGTTTCGGTAGTTTAATGAAAATGCTAGACACATTTGTTTTTTTTTTACATGAAGTTTCATAATTTGTGAGAAAAAAAAAATATATATATATATACTTCTTTTTTTACAAACATAAGATATTTTTATTACAACAATGGAATAAAATTAAAAAATTATTTCAATATAATTTTCATAAATTGAAATGTAGGAATTAGGGCCACCGCCCAATTAAACGTACCCACTAAATGATGATTTTATCTATATTAAGCTCACTACTATTTTAAATATTATTGCGGGTTTCAATAGATAATTATAATATCTAAGATTTGAATACTTAAAAGCTTTTTAAATGTGTTTTTTGGTTGTGGGACAGCAGTCTAGACCAATTCTGTAGAATGGCCCATATATGTAATATTTCTATAATATAAATTTAATGAATGAGCCTTTCTAGAGTTTGATCCTACGGCCTTTACCAACACAGATCCTTAACCAATACATCACTTTATTCATTTAAAAAATATTGTCTATAATGAAATACTGTGTTCATAAAAATATTAGAGTTAACAGTGATGAATTATAATCAGTTCTTTTATAATCAAAAGGAAAAAACACAAGGAAAAGATTAAAACAAACAAACAAATACATCAAAGTTGTTTTTATGAAAGTTTAATTTATTACATGAAATCTCCACATTGTAAAATACATGTATACTCTGTGTTGTTTTATTACTTTGTAGTGCTTGTTTTATGTGATTTCGCTGGATTTGGACCTCTAATAGCACTGTCTTAATTCTGTTCTCATCTTTTTTGCCTGTACATGGTATGCATCATCAAAACAGTGTATGCTGACTCTGTATACATTATTACTACAAGGTAGGTTTCTATAAGAGTGTGATAAACAGTTTAACAGGGCAGCCAGATGCTTTGACCGATACGCTGTTTAAAGTGTTTGAGACTTTTCATCTTACAGTTATATGCTTAGCTGTAAATGTGATTAAGTCATGCAAGTATTTGCTCTTTGCATTAAGGCTTATCATGACAGCAAGCAGATTTCACTGAAGGAGCACTGTGTCTCAAACAAACGGTGCACAACAGATTGCAATAATTCTGACTAAAATATACATTTTGCTATGTTAAGTAAGCAGTTTATTAGACATTAAATTAGACATTAAATTAATCGTTTTTTGTAAAAAAAATTTTTAAAAAAATTATTTTTTAATCTGATTAACAAGGCATAATAAGACATAATTGACAGATTAATCAATCAAAATAATCATTAGTTGCAGCCCTAGTTAGGACTCACCTCGGCTTCTCAGTTTGCCAGATGCAAGCACTAGGTTAATTAAATTGAAGACCTGGATTTAATTTCTTCTGATTTTTATTTCTATTTTTGGTTATTTTCCCCTTTCTAAGTTTTATGCATTATGAAAGTTTACACCCTGCATTACTTGAACCACACGCACCAAACATTACCCTACTACCATATAATGTTATTGTCTTTACTTTCTGTGTTTAGTGTAAATGCATTCTTGGCATTCTAGATGTCTATCACATACATATCACCACCTACTGGACTGTTTGATTTAATTTCTTGTTCCTTTTCCCTGTGCTTCACATTATACAAGCTGTCCAAATCTGTTCCTGTTATGCTTATTTACACACTGTCCTATTTTCTCCCTTTTCTCTACTCTAATTGTGAATAAAACTACATATTTTGCTACTTCAGCTGATCTGACTGTGGCTCTGGTTTTTGCTGGTGCTGTGTGTTCAGCTCTTCCAGAATCCTCACAGAGCCCCTCACAGACTGGAGCAGATGATAAAAATCTTACTGAAGGTGATCATGGAGCTGTTCTCCACACTTCTGTCACTCCTGCTCACCCTAAACAAATAATCAAAAGCATTTATCTAGTCTGATCCTAACAATACAATCCAGTCATGACTGGTGAGATTCAGATAAGTGTGTGTCACTGGACACCTGTTCATTGTAACCAGGGGTGGTTCTCAATGTTGTCTAAACTGGGCCGATCTGATGCCGATGCACTGAGACACCAGCGAATCAGTTGACGGCACTCTGTTACACACAACACAGTCTTCAGAAACGTAGAACAACACACTTCACCTGGATCTGGATGTGATTTCTGTCTCTTGCCTGTAGACAGCTCTCTAGGGAAGTGCAGTCTGCTTCTGGAGGTGACCCTCTGTACGCCTCTGAAGGGGAAACAACCGCACAGGATGTTGTAGAGCGTCACCCCCACTGACCAAACCGTAGCCGGTCCTGCATGATAGCAGTGCTGCCGAAACCACTCAGGAGGGGCGTATTCAAGAGTGCCTGAGAGACCACAAACATCCAATCAAAATGTTCCAGTTCAAACAAATTCAGATCAACGTAGTGAGATCTTACCAACCTGCAAAGTATTTGTAGGCCGAGTCTTTTAGCAGATCTCCACAGCCGAAGTCCAGCAGCTTGATGTCATGTGACTCTGTGGAGATCAGCAGGTTCTCGGGCTTGACGTCCCGGTGCAGGACTCCACGGCTCTCACAGTGCTTCAGAGCGGTGATCAGCTGCAGCAGGACCTTCTTAGCCAGCTTCTCATCCAGAGATCCGTTCTCCTCACAGAAACTCTGGAGATCCTGGCAAGGAACTGGACGCTCCAGGATCATGATGTAGCGTCTGCGGCGGTCAAACCACTCCACCAGCTGCAGGACGTTGGGGCAGGCAGGAGCCGAAGTGACCAGGGTCATCAATGCCACCTCCAGCGGCAGACGACCATGACCTTCCTGCAGTGACACATGATCCATTATATCCAGAGCTGAATGCAGATGACACAGAATACCAGATTCATGCTGAACTTACAACTTTCAGCTTCTCAGGCGTCCTGCCTTTGGAAACGTACTTGATGGCAACCTGTAAGCAGATGAACCACACTGAAAGATGACGTCCACTGATAGCAACATTTCTAAAAGCTGTTTGAATGAAGGATGGAAGAAAATGTCTTACTGGCAGTCCATCAGACCTGCGGATCCCAGCATACACAGAGCCGAATCCGCCTTGCCCCAGCAATCGGCCCTTTGCATACGCCTCTGCAACATACAAGACCACAAGAAATGTCTTTTAGAGAAAACATGTCAAAGAACATTTTCTATTCATAACTGAGCCATAACATCTTTAATATAAGGCTATGCTGACCTCTGCGGGGGCATTTGGCAGGTCTTCTGTGTGAGGTGGACAGACGTTCGTCCTCCTGGCTGCCGCTCTTCCTCTTCCTCTTCCTGTGAGGCTGATCTGTAGAAACAGAAACAGCCAAATCAGAGGACAGAGGTGCTATAAATCCTGGTAGCTCTTGGCTCAGGGGCTGGTTTGGGTTGGGCAGCGGTTCCTGATCACGATCACCAGAGCCACGTCTCCCATCCTCCTGACCAGCCGTCTGGGTGAAAGCCGCACTCCTGGACCTGGAGCGACCTGAGGCTAAAATATTACATACATGCAATGCTTAATACTGTTTTATTAATAATCAATGTCAGTGCTCACATCAAATTTGTTGCTTATAGCACTCTTTTAAAAAAATCTGTTTATAAAAGGCATGCAGTTTGTTTCAATTACATGGAATAAAAAATACACATTTTCACTTAGCTGGGAAGAAAACTGGAATTGAATAGGTTAACTTGCACAATTTTATTCACATTATTTAGTCAAACAATGTATATACCATAACACACCAACAGTAAATAGCCTAAATGATAAATTAAAAATTTACCTCGTCTTTCACCCATGTGAGTCATTGACAAGCTCCTCCAAACTCCTCCAAACAAGAAAATACAAAAAAAAAATCAATAAATATAAAACTCCTCCACAAATAAATAAATAAAATGTAAAAAAAGAAAACAAAATTAAAATAAATTAAAATAAACTTCTTCCAAAATAAGAAACGAACAACAAAAATTGCCACAGAAATAAATACTCAAACAAATAAGACTCTCCTCAAAGAAAATATCCGCCGATCTCCGTCTGAAATAAAAGTCGTCTTCTTCTTCTCAGGGATCCTCCGATGAGCTTCAAAAAGCACAAGATCTGCACAGAATATAGTCCGCAAATGTCGCCTTGTCTCACAACCAACAGACAGCAATGGATTTGAGTGTTTATATATTCAGTCAGAATTCATAACGCGCGTTGCTATAGCAACTAAAATAGGAATCACCGCTTACGTTGCGTACGTGAGTACAGTGTAGTATCGCGATATGTGGCATATACCTGCTTTTCTTTCAGTTATGCAGCTCATCCTCTCCTAATAACAAACAAAGTGTAGACGGGTGTAAATAAGAGATTCATTGTGCAGTGTGTTGGGAGCTTCGTTGATTATAATGGAATGCGATCAACTAAGATGAGTTCCTGAATGAATCAGCAGTTCAAACCAAAGGCAAGTCATCTTTGAAACGCCTCTCGGGCAGGCAAGTGCAGCTCCTATCTCTCTGAATGGGGAAACATCAAATACTCCAAAACTGTTAACCAAGCTTACGATTAAATTTCATATTTTAAATCACTAAATAAATACGATAAGAACTGCCTCATAAATATGGTTCCTTGTGCTCCAATAACGTTAAAAAAAACGCTTATTTTTAAGATGGCCAGTATTGAGTGCCTGTCTTACTTCTAAAGGTAGCTGCAGTGTCTAGTGATGGGTCGTTCTTGAACGATTCGTTCATTTTGAACGAACCTTTAATGTGACTCGGGAAGAACGAGTCGTCTCAGGGAGTGATTCATTCAGTCGCGCATGCGCAATTGCGCAACTATGAACGAACGACTCAAACCCGAAGACTGGAGAGATGAACTAATCAATTCTCTTTCCGGCTCAGGCAGCATGGGTAAAGCGTATGGGGCTGTCACGTGATGAACGAACGACTCAAACCTGTACGAGGTGAGGGAACTAATCATAGACTGAAGACCCAGGTTAACAATGAATTAACCTTTTCTTTTTCGAATAGTATTATAGTTTTGTCTTGTTTGTAGTGTAATCAACGTTTGTACAAGCAGTACATGTGTTATGGAAGTAACACGTAGCTTTTTAATTATATTTTGGTAAAATGAACGAAATGACTCGAAAAAAGATTCGTTCATTTTGCTGAACGAGACTCAAAGATCCGAGTCTGTAAAATGATCCGAACTTCCCATCACTAGCAGTGTCGCGCTGACTTTACTAATCAACGATTGGCTCATTCATTAAGAAGGCGGGGCTTCGCGTCCATAATGAACGTTTCATTTTTCCCCATTCAAAACTATACGAGTGACAAGTCTTGGGTATTCTCAAAGACTTGAGTGGTAACAGCCACTAGGCGGCGCCTCGGTTGCGCGGCCGCCATTCTGGAGTGAAAATTTTACGTTCTCTTACGAGAGGTCTCTCGTACTGCGTAAGTATCTTACGCTCGGGGAAAATCCTTTTCTGCGAGATATTGAAGCCAAAAATTATCCTTAATTTTGAAATAATGTAAAGCGCGTTGCAGCAGCATACAGACATAGGCGAAACAGCTTGCGCGCCTATTGGCTGCTCTGCGGCAACTGCAGCAGCCTATTAGAGCGAGGCCTGACGGGCGTGGTCTAGACCTATAAAGACCGCTCGTAGGCAGCTATTATCTGATTTTTCATCCTTCAAGCGAAGCACACGCATCGCTGGAGCCGGATAAGAAGCCGCCGTTTGACTGCAAGCATCTCAGCGGGACGAGCCACTGAAGCTGCTGGCCACGCCGCCTTCCGTGCCTTCCTGCTGCGCTTTCCGGCGCCCATATCCTTTATAATCTACAGTGTGTGTCGCCGCTGCGATACACACTGTTTCTCTGAAAAGACCGGCAGAGCGGAAGTAGACCTGTTTGCGTCTCCGAACAACGCTCACTGTCTGGAATTTTACTCAAAAAGCAGAGACGCGCTGGCCCACGAATGGCC
The DNA here is from genome assembly GCF_049309525.1 of Garra rufa. Taxonomy (NCBI): domain Eukaryota; kingdom Metazoa; phylum Chordata; class Actinopteri; order Cypriniformes; family Cyprinidae; genus Garra; species Garra rufa. Next base: position 39,164,899 of record NC_133366.1, on the reverse strand, counting down.
CCGCCGTCATCTCTATGCTTTCCCCCCCGTCTCTCTCCTACCTCAGGTGATAGAGAGGGTCAGGGAAAAAGGATGTTCAATACTGCTGATAGCGCCGTTTTGGGAAAACCAGCCCTGGTTCCCAGCGCTGATGCAGCTGACGAGCACTGCCCGTGGCCGATACCAGTGAGGAGAGACCTTCTCTCTCAGGCCAGCGGCTCGATTTGGCATCCTCACCCAGAGCTGTGGTCCCTTCATGTCTGGGCCAACAGCGAATATATGATGAACTCCCTAAAGGAGTATTAAACACGATCACGCAGGCTAGAGCCCCTTCTACGAGACGGCTCTATTCCTCAAAATGGTCAGTGTTTTCGGGCTGGTGCGCAGCCCGCGGCTCGTCACCCACTAACTGTGGTGTGATGGAGGTGCTTTCCTTTCTACAAGAGCTGCTGGACAAGGGCAGAACCCCGTCCACGCTCAAAGTCTATGTGGCGGCCATAACAGCGTTTTCGAGCACAACGCTAGGTCAGTCAATAGGAAGGAATGATTTAGTTATTCGCTTCCTGAGGGGAGCTAGAAGACTAAATCCCCCAGACCTCCCTCAGTCCCCGTATGGGACCTTTCTGTGGTACTAGAGGCCATGAAAGGTGGACCATTCGAGCCTCTGCAGACGATTGATTTGAAATACCTGTCTCTTAAGACTGTGTTTCTGCTGGCTCTCGCTTCAGTGAAGCGCATAGGGGATTTGCACGCACTCTCTGTGAGCGCGACGTGCATGGAATTTGGACCTAATGACTCTAAAGTCATACTCAAACCCAAACATGGTTACATTCCAAAATCACTCAACACACCGTTTAGGGCACAGGTCATCGCGCTGTCAGCCCTACCGGTCAATGATGAGGAAACGGACGCGAGCCTCCTATGCCCAGTCAGGGCATTACAAGCTTACGTGTCTCGCTCGTCTGCTTTTAGACAGACAGAGCAGCTTTTTGTTTCGTTTTACGGGCGTCCCAAGGGACTGGCCGCGTCGAAACAGAGCTTATCCAGATGGATAGTTGATGCTATTGCGTTGGCATATGCTTCCAAGGGCATGCAGTGCCCGCTAGGTGTCAGAGCACATTCCACGAGGGGCGTGGCCTCATCGTGGGCTTGGTCGAGTGGGATTGCCTTGCAAGATATTTGTACGGCGGCGGGCTGGGCCTCTCCGTCTACATTTATAAGGTTTTACAACCTGGAGGTTCCCGCCTTACAGGCCAAATTGCTGTCAGTCTAGATGTTCAGTGTTGTCTGACCTGATGTTATCAGCTCGGAATGCTGCGTCTACTGAGCACAGCTCTAGGGTCGACAGTAAAAGTAATAGCACAAGATGTGTCTGGGCAAACTGTGTGAAGACCCTTATTCTTACGTCAGCTCAGGCCGTAACCCCGCCCTGTATGTACGTTTACTTAGCGTCTGAGTGACGCTGCACTATGTGGAAGAGTGCGGCGTTGCCCCTCCCTCTTCCCCGGACTCCCTATGAGTTCTATAGGTGATTATGAACTGTATGAACCCCGGGCTTTCGCCCTTGGGT